>NW_028320718.1:0-182500 GCF_062004578.1 Staurois parvus
GTCAGGAATTCACATTGTAGGTGCATTCCCACTCTGAGAGACAGAATTTAAAAAAAAAAATCAGGAAATCCCATTGTATGATTTGTAAAGAATGTATTTGTCTCGCACGGCTGAACAGAAGGATTTGAACACCTAAGAAACAGCAAGAATTCTGGCTCTCAAAGACCTGTTACTGCGCCTTTACAAAGTCCCCCTCTACTCCACTCATTCATCTAACTTAGTGGCACCTGTCTGAGCTCTTTAAAGACACCTGTCCACCCCACAGTCAGTCAGACGCCAACTACTACCATGGGCAAGATCAAAGAGCTGTCAAAAGACACCAGAGACAAACTTGTGGACCTCTACAAGGCTGGAAAGGGCTACGGGGCAATTGCCAAGCAGCTTGGTGAAAATAGATCAACTGTTGGAGCAATTGTTAGAAAATGGAAGAGGCTAAAGACGACTGTCAGTCTCCCTCGGACTGGGGCTCCATGCAAGATGTCACCTCGTGGGGTATCACTGATGATAAGAAAGGTGAGGAATCAGCCCAGAACTACAAGGGAGGAGCTGGTCAATGACATGAAGAGAGCTGGGACCACAGTTTCACAGGTCACTGTCGGTAGAACACTACGCCGTCATGGTTTTCAATCATGCATTGTACGGAAGGTTCCCCTGCTCAAGTCATCACATGTCCAGGCCCGTCTGAAGGTTCCCCTGCTCAAGTCATCACATGTCCAGGCCCGTCTGAAGGTTCCCCTGCTCAAGTCATCACATGTCCCGGCCGGTCTGAAGTCTGCCAATGACCATCTGGATGATCCAGAGGAGGCATGAGAGAAAGTCATGTGGTCAGAGGAGACCAAAGTAGAACTTTTCGCTCTAAACTTCACTCGTCGTGTTTGGAGGAAAAAGAAGGATGAGTTGCATCCCAAGAACACCATCCCTACTGTGAAGCATGGGGGTGGTAACATCATGCTTTGGGGGTGCTTTTCTGCGAAGGGGACAGGACGACTGCACTGTATTAAGGAGAGGATGGATGGGGCCATTTATTGTGAGATTTTCAGCAACAACCTCCTTCCCTCAGTCAGAGCATTGAAGATGGGTCGTGGCTGGGTCTTCCAACATGACAACGACCCGAAGCACACAGCCAGGAGAACCAAGGAGTGGCTCCGTAAGAAGCATCTCAAGGTTCTAGAGTGGCCTAGCCAGTCTCCAGCCCTAAATCCAATAGAACATCTTTGGAGGGAGCTGAAACTCCGTGTTGCTCAGCGACAGCCCCGAAACCTGACAGATCTAGAGGAGATCTGTGTGGAGGAGTCGGCCAAAATCCCTGTTGCAGTGCAAACCTGGCCAAGGACTACAGGAAACGTCTGACCTTTGTAATTGCCGACAAAGGCTTCTGTACCAAATATTAACACGGATCTTCTCAGGGGTTCAAATACTTCTGTTCAGCCGTGCGAGACAAATACATTCTTTACAAATCATACAATGGGATTTCCTGAATTGTTTTTTAAAATTCTGTCTCTCAGAGTGGGAATGTACCTACAATGTGAATTTCAGACCCTCCATGATTTCTAAGTGGGAGAACTTGCAAAATCACAGGGGGTTCAAATACTTCTGTTCATCACTGTATGTATATATACAGTGGGGCAAAAAAGTATTTAGTCACCACCAATTGTACAAGTTCTCCCACTTAAAAAGATGAGAGAGGCCTGTAATTGGCATCATAGGGAGACCTCAACTATGAGAGACAAAATGAGAAAACAAATCCAGACAATCACATTGGCTGATTTGGAAAGAATTTATTTGCAAATTATGGTGGAAAATAAGTATTTGGTGAATATGAAAAGTTCATCTCAATACTTTGTTATATATCCTTTGTTGGCAATGAGGTCAAACGTTTCCTGTAAGTCTTCACAAGGTTGGCACACAATGTTGCTGGTATGTTTGCCCATTCCTCCATGCAGATCTCCTCCTCCATGCAGATCTCCTCTAGAGCAGTGATGTTTTGGGGCTGTCGCTGGGCAACACGGATTTTCAACTCCCTCTAAAGGTTTTCTATGGGATTGAGATCTGGAGACTGGCTAGGCCACTCCAGGACCTTGAAATGCTTCTTACGAAGCCACTCAAAATCTCACGATACATGGCCCCATTCATTCTGTCCTGTACATGGATCAGTTGTCCTGGTCCCTTTGCGGAGAAACAGCCCCAAAGCATGATGTTGCCACCCCCATGCTTCACAGTAGGTATGGTATTCTTTGGATGCAACTCAGCATTCTCTCTCCCCCAAACACGACGTGTAGTGTTTCTACCAAACAGTTCTATTTTGGTTTCATCTGACCATATGACATTCTCCCAATCCTCTTCTGGATCATCCAAATGCTCTCTAGCAAACTTCAGACGGGCCCCGACATGGACTGGCTTAAGCAGGGGGACACGTCTGGCACTGCAGGATCTGAGTCCCTGGCGGCGTAGTGTGTTACTGATGGTAGCCTTTGTTACGTTGGTCCCAGCTATCTGCAGGTCATTCACTAGGTCCCCCCGTGTGGTCCTGGGATTTTTGCTCACCGTTCTTGTGATCATTTTGACCCCACAGGGTGAGATCTTGCGTGGAGCCCCAGATTGAGGGAGATTATCAGTGGTCTTGTATGTCTTCCATTTTCTAATTATTGCTCCCACAGTTGATTTGTTCACACAAAGCTGTTTGCCTATTGCAGATTCAGTCTTCCCAGCCTGGTGCAGGTCTACAATTTTGTTTCTGATGTCCTTCGACAGCTCTTTGGTCTTCACCATAGTGGAGTTTGGAGTGTGACTGTTTGAGGTTGTGGACAGGTGTCTTTTATACTCTCATAGTTGAGGTCTACCTATGATGCCAATTACAGGTCTCTCTCATCTTTTTAAGTGGGAGAACTTGTACAATTGGTGGCTGACTAAATACTTTTTTGCCCCACTGTATGTTTGTATATATATATATATATATATATATATATATACAGTTGCAAGAAAAAGTATGTGAACCCCTTGGGATTACGTGGAGTTTTGCATGAATTGGGCATAAAATGTGCTCTGAACATCATCTAGGTCACAACAATAGAAGAACACAGTCTGCTGAACATAATACTACACAAACATTAGATGTTGCCATGGTTTAATTGCACATAACATGTAAACATTCACAGTGCAGGGAGGAAAAAGTATGTGACCTTTGGACTTAATAACTGGTTGACCCTCCTTTGGCAGCAATAACTTCAACCAAACGTTTCCTGTAGTTGCAGATCAGACCTGCACAATGATCTGGAGTAATTTTGGACCACTCCTCTTCACAAAACTGTTTCAGTGTAGCAATATTCTTGGGATGTCTGGTGTGAATCGCTCTCTTAAGGTCATGCCACAGCATTTCAATGGGGTTGAGGTCAGGACTCTGACTGGGCCACTCCAGAAGGCGTATTCTGTGCTGTTGCAACCATAGTTTTGTTGAATTACTTGTATGCTTTGGGTCATTGTCCTGTTGCATCACCCATCCTCTGCGGAGTTTCAGTTGGCGGACAGATGGTCGTACGTTTTCCTGCAAAATGTCTTGATAAACTCTGGAATTCATTTTCCCATCAATGACAACAATCCGTCCAGGCCCTGAGGCAGCAAAGCAGCCCCAAACCATGATGCTCCCTCCGCCATGTTTTACAGTGGGGATGAGGTTTTGATGTTGGTGTGCTGTGCCTTTTTTTCTCCACACATAGTGTTGTGTGTTCTTCCCAAACAACTCAATCTTGGTTTCATCTGTCCACAGTATATTCTGCCAGTAGTGCTGTGGAACATCCAGGTGCTCTTTTGCAAACTTCAAACGTGCTGCAATCTTCTTTTTGGACAGCAATGGCTTCCTCCGTGGTGTCCTCCCATGTACTCCATTCTTGTTTAATGTTTTCCTTATTGTAGATGTGTCAACAAAAATGTTAGCATGTGCCAGAGATTTCTGTAGGTCTTTAGCTGACACTCTGGGATTCTTCTTTACCTCTTGCAGCATTCTGCGCTGTGCTCTTGCAGTCATTTTTACAGGACGACCACGCCTAGGGAGAGTAGCAACAGTGCTAAACTTTCTCCATTTGTAGACAGTCTGTCTTACCGTGGACACATGAACATCAAGGCTCAAGGAGATACTTTTGTAACCCTTTCCAGCTTCATGCAAGTCAACAATTCTTGATCGTAGGTCTTCTGAGAGCTCTTTTCTGCGAGGCATGGTTCACATCAGACAGTGCTTCTTGAAACCAGTAAACCCAAAACAGGTGTCAGCAACACATCCAATATCATCACACTGATTGGAGCCAGGAGTGAGCCAACTTTGACTCCAATTAGCTCTGGTAGAAGTCATTAAGCTAGGGCCTCACATACTTTTTCCTCCCTGCACTGTGAATGTTTACATGTTATGTGCAATTAAACCATGGCAACATCTAATGTTTGTGTAGTATTATTTTCAGCAGACTGTGTTCTTCTATTGTTGTGACTTAGATGACGTTCAGAGCACATTTTATGCCCAATTCATGCAAAACTCCACGTAATCCCAAGGGGTTCACATACTTTTTCTTGCAACTGTATATATACATACATACATTACACTTCCAAAAATATATATTGCAAATATTGAAGTATAAATATAGAGTAGAAAGGTATAATATATAACCAGTAAGATGTGTGTATATATATATAAAATTATTATTTGAATTTATATGGTGCCAACAGTTTGCTCAGCGCTTTACAATATAACGGGAAACAATACAGCAACAATACAGTTCAATACAAGAGGGTCCTGCTCCTTGGAGCTTACAATATATATATATATATATATATATATATATATATATATATATATTCTTTCTAATATTTATATTATTTAAATTGGAAATTTATAAATGTATAAAAAAATTACCCTACATATCTTTTAGAATTACATTTAAATTATTTAAGACCTATATTTTAATTAAAATGGTATAAAATATATAAACTTAAATATACACCAGGGACAAAATACCCCACAGGTCTAAAAACTAGGGCAGGGTCCAGGCAGCACTGAGCCAACAACCAGAGCTTCGGCAGCCAGGGCCATCTTCATGGGCCTCTGGGCAAAGTAATGCACTGGGGCCCCTACTAGCCTGCCCTAATTTACGCACCTACTCTCATGAATTAAAGTATACATAGTTGATAGGATTAAACAAATTTATTATTATTTTCAATAAAATTGATTTTAAACAATAAGAAAACATGGCATAAATTAAAGACCAATCAACACAAAGGACACAGTACAAGGGGGGGGGGGGGGGGGGTGGACCCAGCAAGGCACAGTGCAGGGGGAGTCAAGAGGGCACAGTACAGGTTCTGGGATGCTGCCTGGGACAGCTTAGCAAAAAGCGTGACTGTTCCAGCAAATCCGGGACAGTTGGCAAGTATGATGTAATGTAAGATTATCATGGGGCCCCCATGTACCTGGGGCCCCTGGGCAGTGCCTATGCATTAAGACAGCCTTTCCGGCAGCCCCTCAAATGTCCATTCAGGGCTCACCAGTAAATCTTCGTTAGAAATTTGTACTGTATCTAATATATAGTTTAGCTCAATTTTGTAACAGGGAGGGATAGTGTTGGGGTCGCAGTGGTTATGAGGAGGGATAGTGTTGGGTTCGCAGGGGTTATGAGGAGGGATAGTGTTGGGGTCGCAGGGGTTACGGGGAGGGATAGTGTTAGGGTTGCAGGGGTTACGGGGAGGGATAGTGTTGAGGTCACAGAGGCTACGGGGAGGGATAGTGTGGAGGATGAGGAGAGGGATAGTGTTAGGGTCGCAGAGGTTACGGGAGGGATAGTGTTGGGGTCGCAGGGGTTACGGGGAGGGATAGTGTTGGGGTTACGCGGAGGGATAGTGTTAAGGTCGCAAGGGTTACGGGGAGGGATAGTGTTGAGGTTGCAGAGGCAACGGGGAGGGATAGTGTGGAGGATGAGGGGAGGGATAGTGTTGGGGTCGCAGAGGTTATGGGAGGGATAGTGTTGGGGTTACGGGGAGGGATAGTGTTGAGGTTGCAGAGGCAACGGGGAGGGATAGTGTGGAGGATGAGGGGAGGGATAGTGTTGGGGTCGCAGGGGTTATGGGAGGGATAGTGTTGGGGTTACGGGGAGGGATAGTGCTGAGGTCGCAGAGGCTACAGGGAGGGATAGTGTGGAGGATGAGGGGAGGGATAGTGTTAGGGTCGCAGAGGTTATGGGAGGGATAGTGTTGGGGTCGCAGGGGTTATGGGAGGGATAGTGTTGGGGTCGCAGAGGTTATGGGGAGGGATAGTGTTGGGGTTACGGGGAGGGATAGTGTTGAGGTCGCAGAGGCTACAGGGAGGGATAGTGTGGAGGATGAGGGGAGGGATAGTGTTAGGGTCGCAGAGGTTACGGGAGGGATAGTGTTGGGGTCGCAGGGGTTACGGGGAGGGATAGTGTTGGGGTTACGCGGAGGGATAGTGTTAAGGTCGCAAGGGTTACGGGGAGGGATAGTGTTGGGGTTACGGGGAGGGATAGTGTTGAGGTTGCAGAGGCAACGGGGAGGGATAGTGTGGAGGATGAGGGGAGGGATAGTGTTGGGGTCGCAGAGGTTATGGGAGGGATAGTGTTGGGGTTACGGGGAGGGATAGTGTTGAGGTTGCAGAGGCAACGGGGAGGGATAGTGTGGAGGATGAGGGGAGGGATAGTGTTGGGGTCGCAGGGGTTATGGGAGGGATAGTGTTGGGGTTACGGGGAGGGATAGTGCTGAGGTCGCAGAGGCTACAGGGAGGGATAGTGTGGAGGATGAGGGGAGGGATAGTGTTAGGGTCGCAGAGGTTATGGGAGGGATAGTGTTGGGGTCGCAGGGGTTATGGGAGGGATAGTGTTGGGGTCGCAGAGGTTATGGGGAGGGATAGTGTTGGGGTTACGGGGAGGGATAGTGTTGAGGTCGCAGAGGCTACAGGGAGGGATAGTGTGGAGGATGAGGGGAGGGATAGTGTTAGGGTCGCAGAGGTTATGGGAGGGATAGTGTTGGGGTCGCAGGGGTTATGGGGAGGGATAGTGTTGGGGTTACGGGGAGGGATAGTGTTGAGGTCGCAGAGGCTACAGGGAGGGATAGTGTGGAGGATGAGGGGAGGGATAGTGTTAGGGTCGCAGAGGTTATGGGAGGGATAGTGTTGGGGTCGCAGGGGTTATGGGAGGGATAGTGTTGGGGTTACGGGGAGGGATAGTGCTGAGGTCGCAGAGGCTACAGGGAGGGATAGTGTGGAGGATGAGGGGAGGGATAGTGTTAGGGTCGCAGAGGTTATGGGAGGGATAGTGTTGGGGTCGCAGAGGTTACGGGAAGGATAGTGTTGGGGTCGCAGAGGTTATGGGGAGGGATAGTGTTGGGGTTACGGGGAGGGATAGTGTTGAGGTCGCAGAGGCTACAGGGAGGGATAGTGTGGAGGATGAGGGGAGGGATAGTGTTAGGGTCGCAGAGGTTATGGGAGGGATAGTGTTGGGGTCGCAGAGGTTATGGGAGGGATAGTGTTGGGGTCGCAGAGGTTACGGGAGGGATAGTGTTGGGGGTCTCAGGAGTTAGTGTCAGGCTTACAGGGTGACTTAAGCTGGCCATACATGTATAGATTTATGTTCAAGAATTTACGTTTCAAGAATATTCATTTGATTTTCTAATCATTAGTGGGGATCAAATCGATGTTCATCTTCAACAGCAGTGACGGGAAAATTCGAAGGGGCTGTAAGGAAAACTTTTCTTGATCACACTAATTTTTGGCCGGTGTATGGGGTTATCATTCAGAAATTACATTCATTTTAAATTCGAATGTTAAAAGCAAAAGACAATTTTCTAACGACATTCGTCCATTCACAGAATGTTCACAGAATTGTTGTACGACTTTTCTTATGAATATTCCTGTCCAAAAATCTACACGTGTATGGCCAGCTTTGGTGATTGTTGGGATTACAAGGAAGGGTGATTTGGGGCAGGGGCGGACTGACCATTCTAAAACTCGGGCATTACCCGAGGACCCGGGGTTAGTAGGGGGCCCCATGAGATGCCCCTGGTACCTTTTTCATAGGCTTTTTTGAGTTTGGGCAAGGACACAGGGGCCCCATGATCCCCTATTGCCCGGGGGCCCCATGAGTTGTCAGTCCGCCCCTGATTTGGGGTCACAGATGTTAGTGTTGGGGTGACAAGGAAGGTTAGTGTTAGGATTACATTAGGATTAAGGGAGGGTTAGTCTTACAGGTACTGTCAGTGTTGGAGTTGCAAAGTGGTTTGGTGTGAGTGCTGCCTTCAGTCAGTGTTGGTGTTACAGGGAAGGTCGCAGAGGTTATGGGGAGGGATAGTGTTGGGGTTACAGGGAGGGATAGTGTTGAAGGTCGCAAAGGTTACGGGAAGCGATAGCGTTGAGGTCGTAGAGGTTACGAGGAGCGATAGTGTTGAGGTTGCAGAGGTTATGGAGAGGGATAGTGTTGGAGTCGCAGAGGTTCTGGAGAGGGATAGTGTTGAGGTCACAGAGGCTATGGAGAGGGATAGTGTTGAGGTCGCAGAGGCTGCAGAGAGGGATAGTGTTGAGGTCGCAGAGGTTATGGAGAGGGATAGTGTTGAGGTCGCAGAGGCTACGGAGAGGGATAGTGTTGAGGTCGCAGAGGCTGCAGAGAGGGATAGTGTTGAGGTCGCAGAGGTTATGGAGAGGGATAGTGTTGGAGTCGCAGAGACTACGGGGAGCGATAGTGTTGGGATCACAGGGGTTACAGGGAAGGATAGTGTTGGAGTTGCAGAGGCTACGGAGAGTGATAGTGTTTGAGTCGCAGCGGCTATGGGGAGTGATAGTGTTGGGATCACAGGGAAGGATAGTGTTGGAGTCGCAGAGGCTACGGAGAGTGATAGTGTAGGAGTCGCAGAGGCTACGGAGAGTGATAGTGTTGGAGTCGCAGAGGCTACGGGGAATGATAGTGTTGGAGTCGCAGAGGCTACGGAGAGTGATAGTGTAGGAGTCGCAGAGGCTACGGAGAGTGATAGTGTTGGAGTCGCAGAGGCTACGGGGAGTGATAGTGTTGGGATCACAGGGCTAACAGGGAAGGATAGTGTTGGAGCCGCAGAGGCTACCGAGAGGGATAGTGTTGGAGTCGCAGAGGCTATGGGGAGGGATAGTGTTGGAGTCACAGAGGCTACGGAGAGGGATAGTGTTGGAGTCGCAGAGGCTACGGGGAGGGATAGTGTTGGGATCACAGGGGTTACAGGGAAGGATAGTGTTGGAGTTGCAGAGGTTACGGAGAGTGATAGTGTTGGAGTCGCAGAGGCTATGGAGAGGGATAGTGTTGGGATCACAGGGAAGGATAGTGTTGGAGTCGCAGAGGCTATGGAGAGGGATAGTGTTGGAGTCGCAGAGGCTATGGAGAGGGATAGGGTTGGAGTCGCAGAGGCTACGGGAAGTGACTAGGTAGGACTTTCTGCGTTGAAAAACCATCAGCATCAAACTCCCACCCTGAAAGCTAATATTTCAATCAAAAAAAAATATTACAATGAAAAAAAAAAACCCCCAAAACTTATTGAAAAACAAATCAATGGAAACTGATGTGAGTGTGGCCAGCACAAGGATCCTGGCAGTGTATCTCAGACTCTGTGATTGAGGTCCGTGGGTTTTATACCGGATCGATGAGGTTACTTGTATCAAGAAGCAAAAGCCACAAAATATTCAATGTGGAGACAAATCCTTCCAGAAATGACCCGGTATTAATCGTCTTCGGATTGAACACTTCAGAAACATGGCAATTAGCAGAACTGCGTGATGAGAACAAGTTCGCGCTGTACATCCTGTTATGGATTAATCTGTCTGGCTCTGGCTCCACCGAGCTGGCTGTGAAGACGACTTGTGTTATTTGTTCAATCGCCTTCCCCAAAATGACACATAATCTCCGTAAATTAGAGGAGCAGACAGAAGTGTGACAACAGCGGGACAATTTACTGCCACTGAGTGCAAAGTGAGAGCGTTCAGAGGAAAAGTCAAAGCAGCACTTAAAGTCTAATGGCGTATGGCTATGAGCCTTGAAATGTCAGTATTAAAGAAAACCTGCCGTGACCGACACATCGACGACGTCTTCTGAGTAGTGGATGATGAGAACAGACTTCCAGCAGAGGTAGGGTGTCAATCAATTTCAACACGCTTGGGATGAAAAAAAAATAAAAAGCAAACTGGATGAACCATTGAGTCTTTTTGCTGTGTCGTTCTTCTGTTTCTACTTACTTTACTTCTACTTAGATACACAAAATATAACTGGATATAACATTTATAGGGAAAGTTGATTCAGGGAATATCCGATTACTTCTCGGGGGATCAGGATGGAACTTTTTTCCCTGCAGGAGCAAACTGGATCGTGCTTTGCTGGGTTTTTTTTTTTTTGCCTTCCTCTGGATCAACTGTGGATGTAGGATTATAACTTTTTTAATGAATGAACACAGCTACAAGATATATACATTCAAGGGAACAATCCCCCCTCCCTGCATAATGACACAGGGCGGGGCAATCTACATTTAGTAACAAGAGACACACCAAACAGACAGTCCCATCAGGAGGGAGGGCTGCTGGAAACACCCCCCACCAAGCCAATACACATAAACACATACATCCCATAATAGTTTGCTCCCAAGCAAGACACACAATAGAACAATGGGATGCAACCACATGGCATTAAACAATCAATAACCCCCCCACCCCTATATTAGGACAGATCACCCTGTACCCCTAACAGAGGGATATGGGGAGCTGAGACAGGGGTCTCCCTACCTCACCAAAGCGAGCTGGGTTCCAGGGGCCCCCCACCCAAAGTGACTCCAGTCACAGTCACCCAATTCGGTTGGTAACTAGGCAAGCGTAAAATAGATTACCAATGGTGTAGCATACAAAGCAATTACCAGTAAGGACTGGGCATGAGATGACATTTGGCATCCAGATCAGCATAAACAGCAGCAGTGAGCGGAACTATGCCGCCAGGGAGCATTTACGGTGGCAATGCTAGTCCTAGACTGTACTGTCCAAACAAAAACGAGGATGGTAATGGAGGGGGAAGCGGAACAAAGGGGACATGCAGAATTATTATTGTGGGAGGGGCAGTACTTTGAGATGTTCTTTTGCCGGCTATCATTGGGGCTCTTTAAGAGCGTTGGTGCACTTAGCGACAGTCCCAGTTAACCTGCATGTAGTATACGGTGCGGTGTAGTCTCAGGTGAAAGGTAAACGTGGTTCAGGTGCGGTAAAGGTCCAGTATATTGCTGTATAGGGTTGGTATAGGTGCAGTCTAGATCTGAAATAAGTTCGGTATGGATTGGGTACTGAGTGGCTCAGTCCCTGCTAGCAGTATTGGCAATGGGCAAATAGCCCTCTCACCAGTCCCAGGAATGCTTTGGTGACCTCTCACTGTAGAAAGGGGACCCCTTCAGTCTCTCCCCGAAAGCTTCAGCGATCAGCAGTGGGAAGCAGAGGTTCAGTGGACTCTCCAGTCTCCCTAGGTGCTGTGCTGCCCCCTGTGTCCTCACTCCGTGTCAGGCTGGGATCTCCTCTGGTATGGTCTCCCACCGGCAGGCGAATATTCAGACAGAGCATGACATCCGAGAAGAATAAAGGGCAATGTATCCATCTCTATTAGTGGTGTATTTAGGTTTCGTGCTGCCCTAGGCAACACAAAAATTGGCTCCCCCCCCCCCCATGGAGAGACCCTGATACTGATCAACACCCCCCTCTGCCCCATGAAGAGAGCCTGACATTGACTGACAACACCCCCACCCGAGGGAGACTTTTACTACCTCCGCCCCCCATACATTGGCAAATGCCCCTTCTCTCTGGCAAGAGAGAAGACACTCACTGCTCCGGACATCCCCGGGAACAAGAGTCAGGCTCTACATACACCATCAAGCAGCCTGCAGCCTCTCTCAGATCAATGTGCTGCGCGTATCCCTTCTTCTTTTCCTTCTTTCAGGGGACGGTACAGCCCCCCTGAAAAAAGCTGCTGCCCCTGAAAAATGCCGCCTTAGGCAAATGCCTTGTTTGCCTTGTGCACCCCTGATCTCTATATTGCAGCAGCCCAGCATCTGTCTACACTGATAATCTGTAAAGGCTTTTAAAATGTCACCTATTGAGAATTTTGGGTACCGTAGGTATCTTTTTTGTGATTTCAGGTGTTTGCTCAATTTTAAGCCTTGACATGTTTGGTATCTAGTTACTTGATGCAACCCAAGCCTTTATAAACCTTGACATGTTTGGTATCTAGTTACTCGATGCAACCCGAGCCTTGACATGTTTGGTATCTAGTTACTCGATGCAACCCAAGCCTTTATAAGCCTTGACATGTTTGGTATCTAGTTACTTGATGCAACCCAAGCCTTTATAAGCCTTGACATGTTTGGTATCTAGTTACTCGATGCAACCCAAGCCTTGGCATGTTTGGTATCTAGTTACTCGATGCAACCCAAGCCTTTATAAGCCTCGACATGTTTGGTATCTAGTTACTTGATGCAACCCAATCCTTTATAAGCCTTGACATGTTTGGTATCTAGTTACTCGATGCGACTCAAGCCTTTGTAAGCCTTGGCATGGTTGGTATCTACTCGATGTGACCCAAGCCTTTATAAGCCTTGAAATGTTTGGTATCTAGTTACTCGATGTGACCCAAGCCTTTTTTAAGCCTTGACATGTTTGGTATCTAGTTACTCGATGCGACCCAAGCCTTTAAAAAGCCTTGACATGTTTGGTATCTAGTTACTCAATGCGACCCAAGCCTTTATAAGCCTTGACATGTTTGGTATCTAGTTACTCAATGCGAACCAAGTCTTTATAAGCCTCGACATGTTTGGTATCTAGTTACTCGATGCCACCCAAGCCTTTATAAGCCTCGTCATGTTTGGTATCTAGTTACTCGATGCCACCCAAGCCTTTATAAGTCTCAACATGGTTGGTATCTAGTTACTTGATGCGACCCAAGCCTTTATAAGCCCTTGACATGTTTGGTATCTAGTTACTCAATGCGAACCAAGTCTTTATAAGCCTCGACATGTTTGGTATCTAGTTACTTGATGCAACCCAAGCCTTTATAAGCCTTGACATGTTTGGTATCTAGTTACTCGATGCAACCCAAGCCTTAACATGTTTGGTATCTAGTTACTCGATGCAACCCAAGCCTTTATAAGCCTCGACATGTTTGATATTCTAGTTACTTGATGCAACCCAATCCTTTATAAGCCTTGACATGTTTGGCATTGACATGTTTGGTATCTAGTTACTCGATGCGACTCAAGCCTTTATAAGCCTTGGCATGGTTGGTATCTACTCCATGTGACCCAAGCCTTTATAAGCCTTGAAATGTTGGTATCTAGTTACTCGATGCGACCCAAGCCTTTAAAAAGCCTTGACATGTTTGGTGTCTAGTTACTCAATGCGACCCAAGCCTTTATAAGCCTTGACATGTTTGGTATCTAGTACTCAATGCGAACCAAGTCTTTATAAGCCTCAACATGTTTGGTATCTAGTTACTCGATGCCACCCAAGCCTTTATAAGCCTCGACATGTTTTGTATCTAGTTACTCGATGCCACCCAAGCCTTTATAAGTCTCGACATGGTTGGTATCTAGTTACTCGATGCGACCCAAGCCTTTATAAGCCTTGACATGTTTGGTATCTAGTTACTCGATGCGACCCAAGCCTTTATATTTTACCAGACAGTTGTGTTTAATATTATGTTTCTTTCCACTAAACTTCATTTTCGTGTGTAATGAACACAGTGACATTTTTTCACCGAATTCTCTTTTCAATTTTTTTTTTGTCATCTTCTGATAGATTGCCGGAGGCGATCAGCCGTTTCCTGTCTACATACGCTCACTGCGCTCGGCTGCACATCACCGCACTGGACTGCACCGCAGCACAGACTCCATCAGGGGCACCTGTCAATGCTGACAATGGGTTGTCACACCACAACGGGAAGTGTCCTTTATGGCCGCACATCACTAAGCATTGCTTCACTGACAAGCGCTGATTTTGAAAAGAACTCCTGAAATCACATAGATATGAGCTGGGAGGGGGGATGGGGGGGGGCAATTATTTGTGCTGGGAAGGGGGATTGGAAGTATTTGTGCATGCAGGGGTTTATTTTGTTTTGGGTTTTTTTTTTGGGGGGGTGGGATTATGCTGGGAGGGTTTGGTGAGAGAGAAGATATGAGCTGGGGGATGGGGCAATTATTTGTGCTGGGAAGGGAGATTGGAAGTATTTGTGCATGGAGGGGTTTGTTTTGTTTTGTTTTGGGGTTTTTTTGGGGGGGATTAGGCTGGGAGGGTTTGAGGAGAGAGAAGATATGAGCTGGGAGGGGGGATGGGGGGGGGCAGCTATTTGTGCTGGAGAGGGGGATTGGGAGTATTTGTGCAGGAGGGTTTGTTTAGTTTTGTTTTGGGTTTTTTTTGGGGGGGATTAGGCTGGGAGGGTTTGAGGAGAGAGAAGATATGAGCTGGGAGGGGGGATGGGGGGGCAGCTATTTGTGCTGGGAAGGGGGATTGGGAGTATTTGTGCATGGAGGGGTTTGTTTAGTTTTTTTTTTTTTTGGTGGGGATTATGCGGGGAGGGTTTGGTGAGAGAGAAGATATGAGCTGGGAGGGGGTATGGTGGGGGGAAATTATTTGTGCTGGGAAGGGGGATTGGGAGTATCTGTGATAGGACTGTTTTTTTTTCTTTTGGGGGGAGGAATTATGCTGGGAGGTTTGGGGAGAGAGAAGATATGAGCTGGGGGGGCAATTAATTGTGCTGGGAAGGGGGATTGGGAGTATTTGTGCGAGGAGGGGGTTTATTTTTTTTTTGTTGGGAGGGGAGGGGGGTTGGGAGTATCTGTGCAAGGACTGTTTTATTTATTTATTTATTTTTTGGGGTGGGGGGGAGGAATTATGCTGGGAGGGTTTGGGAAGAGAGAAGATATGAGCTGGGAGGGTGGGTGTGTGTGTGTGGGGGGCAATTATTTCTGCAGGGAAGGGGGATTGGGAGTACTTGTGCAAGGAGGGGTTTATTTTTTTTGTTGTTTTTTTTGGGGGGGGGGAATTATGCTGGGAGAGAGAAGATATAAGCTGGGAAGGGGTGTGTGGGGGAAAGGCAATTATTTGTGCTGGAAAGGGGGATTGGGAGTATTTGTGCAAGGAGGGCTTTATTTTTTTTGTTGGGTGGGGGTGGATTGGGAGTATTTGTGCAAGGAGGGTTTATTTTTTTTTTGTTGGGGTGGGGGGGGGATTGGGAGTATTTGTGCAAGGAGGGCTTTATTTTTTTTGTTGGGGTGGGGGTGGATTGGGAGTATTTGAGCAAGGAGGGGTTTATTTTTTTTGTTGGTGGGGGGGGGGATTGGAGTATTTGTGCAAGGAGGGCTTTATTTTTTTTGTTGGGGTGGGGGTGGATTGGGAGTATTTGAGCAAGGAGGGGTTTATTTTTTTGTTGGGGTGGGATTGGGAGCAGGGGCGGACTGACAACTCATGGGGCCCCTGGACAATAGGGGATCATGGGGCCCCTGTGTCCTTGCCAACACTCAAAGCACACCCAAAAAAGCCTATAAAAGGTACCGGGGGGCATTTCATGGGCATGCCCGAGTGCTCGAATGGTCAGTCCGCCCCTGATTGGGAGTATCTCTGCAAGGACTGTGTTTTTTTTTTTGGGGGGGGGTATGCTGGGAGGGTTTGGGGAGAGAGAAGTTTTGAGCTGGGAGGGGGCATGGAGGGCAAATATTCGTGTTGGGATGGGGGGATTTAATCAGCGGGTAGATTTTGTATTCCTGGGAGGAGGGGGAATTTGTTTTAGAGAAATTTGGCTTGCCAAGAGAATTTATGCTTAGATTTATTTATTTTAGTTTTTTTTTTTTGGGGGGGGGGGTTTGCTGACACCTAATGCTCCTACATCTTGGGGGGGGGGTGCAGTTTTGGCATCTTCACACTAGGTGCTAGACGTCAATGTAACATTATTCCTTAGTGGGTGGAGGAGATCATCAAAGTAACAGCACAAATATCAATCTTCTCTTTAGGTCTCAAAATATAAGTCCGAATTTAAAAGCCCCCCCCCCCCCCGCTCAATAATAATAATAATTAAAACAAAGAGTCGTCTGTGGCAGTCTTCATTGGGTATAAAATATCTATATGATGATAGCGGGCCCGGCGTCCCCCAGGAATCCTCACACACAGGTCTCCAGTGAATTGTCCTCGTTATTCCAGCCTCTCGGTGTCTCACCATCAGATGACGGAGGTGGCTGATGGAAGTGTTAGGAGTTTTCTCTCTACAGATGCGAGGAAGGTGAACTTTCTTTGTTGCCTAGTAACTGCATACCGGCTTTATTCACTTCGATTCTTGGCAACCCGGGAGGGCTGACGATGGGCTTCCAGGCAACATCCTATGTAGGGTTATGCGGCCGTATCTATCGCATAGTTAGTGGGATTGAACAAATAATAATAAGAACATCAGTAATGTAAATTAATTGGGGGAAATAAGTAAATGAGAGACTTCGCTGAAGGTGGAACTTCATCCTTCAATAAATGTGATGTTGCGGCCCACCCCCCCCCCCCCCCCCTTTTACAATCAGATAAAAATAGTATTTTATTTTTTAAACATGTATTTGTTTCCTTGTTTTCTGCCTAGGCAAGAATGGTGTTTGTGTGCCCCGCCTCCTGCACATTGAGTCAACCCTGCAGCAAATGTGTGCAAGCACAGGTTTCCTGAATATTGTGCACACGCAGTTTCCCCCTAGAAGGGGCCCCAAGTGCATTTGGGCCCCATGATAATCTAGCATTACACCATGCTTGTCATCTGTCCCGGATTTGCTGGGACAGTCAAACTTTTTACCAAGCTGACACAGGATGGCATTGTCCTTCCTGATCGCAGAAATTGTGCCCTCCGGATCCCCTCTCCCTGTACTATGACATCCAATGCCCCCTGTACTGTGCCCTTCTGCCTCCCCCCAGTACTGTGCCCTTCTGCCTCCCCCCAGTACTGTGCCCTTCTGCCTCCCCCCAGTACTGTGCCCTTCTGCCTCCCCCCAGTACTGTGCCCTTCTGCCTCCCCCCCTGTACTGTGCCCTTATGCCTCCCCCCTGTACTGTGCCCTCCTGATCCCCCCTCCCCATACTATGACCTCCTATGCCCTCTGCACTGTGCCCTTCTTCCTCCCTCCCCCCTGTACTGTGCCCTTCTGCCTCCTTCCCCCATGTATTGTGTCCCTCTGCCTCCCTTCCCCCTGTACTGTACCCTTCTGCCTCCCTCCCCCCTGTACTGTGTCCTTCTGCCTCCCCCCTGTACTGTGTCCTTCTGCCTCCCTCCCCCCTGTACTGTGCCCTTCAGCCTCCCTCCCCCATGTACTGTGCCCTTCTGCCTCCCTCCCCCCTGTACTGTGTCCTTCTGCCTCCCTCCCCCCTGTACTCTGCCCTTCTGCCTCCCTCCCCCCTGTACTGTACCCTTCTGCCTCCCTCCCCCCTGTACTGTGCCCTTCTGCCTCCCTCCCCCCTGTACTATGCCCTTCTGCCTCCCTCCCCCCTGTACTGTGCCCTTCTGCCTCCCTTCCCCCTGTACTGTGCCCTTCAGCCTCCCTCCCCCATGTACTGTGCCCTTCTGCCTCCCTCCCCCCTGTACTGTGTCCTTCTGCCTCCCTCCCCCCTGTACTGTGCCCTTCTGCCTCCCTCCCCCCTGTACTGTGCCCTTCTGCCTCCCTCCCCCCTGTACTGTGCCCTTCTGCCTCCCTCCCCCCTGTACTGTGTCCTTCTGCCTCCCTCCCCCCTGTACTGTGCCCTTCTGCCTCCCTTCCCCCTGTACTGTGCCCTTCTGCCTCCCTTCCCCCTGTACTGTGTCCTTCTGCCTCCCTCCCCCCTGTACTGTGCCCTTCTGCCTCCCTCCCCCCTGTACTGTGCCCTTCTGCCTCCCTTCCCCCTGTACTGTGCCCTTCTGCCTCCCTCCCCCCTGTACTGTGCCCTTCTGCCTCCCTCCCCCCTGTACTGTGTCCCTCTGCCTCCCTCCCCCCTGTACTGTACCCTTCTGCCTCCCTCCCCCCTGTACTGTGCCCTTCTGCCTCCCTCCCCCCTGTACTGTGTCCCTCAGCCTCCCTCCCCCTTGTACTGTACCCTTCTGCCTCCCTCCCCCCTGTACTGTGCCCTTCTGCCTCCCTCCCCCCTGTACTGTACCCTTCTGCCTCCCTCCCCCCTGTACTGTGCCCTTCTGCCTCCCTCCCCCCTGTACTGTGCCCTTCTGCCTCCCTCCCCCCTGTACTGTGCCCTTCTGCCTCCCTCCCCTATGTACTGTGCCCTTCTGCCTCCCTCCCCCCTGTACTGTGCCCTTCTGCCTCCCTCCCCCTGTACTGTGCCCTTCTGCCTCCCTTCCCTATGTACTGTGCCCTTTGTGCTGATTAGTCTTTGATTTATGGCATTTTTTCTTATTGTTTAAAATCAATATGAAAGTACTAATCAATATATGTTCAAATCTATCATCTATTTATGCATTAATTTGGAGAGTAGGTGTGTAAATTGGGGCAGGCTGGTAGGAGTGGGTAGGTGCATTATTTTGCCCAGGGGCCCATGATTCTATTAAGATGGGCCTGGAACCCCTAGTGAGGTCAGTCCATTGGGGATCATTGGGAAAAACCCCACCTTATATTGGTGGTGGTAAGTGGGAGGAATGCCACCCCTTGCAGGGATAGCTAGAATGACACCCCTACTGTCATGCTGCTGGTTCTCTCAAGTGGCATTGGACCTGGGACTATGCAACAATGACTAGATGGGAGGTCAACTATCCACAGCCGAAGGAGCTCTTAGCCACTGCTGGAAGAACCCTAAGATTCCACGCAATCATGGTTGAGAACTGTTCTAGACAGATCTGCAGTTATGGTATGTGTATAGAAGCAGCTATTGTAGCTTCCTAGACCACATTTTACAGCTCTTACAGTGAAGAAGCCTGTCCATATGCCGATATAAACTGCTTTTCTACCAGTTGCCCAAAGGTCATGGTGTTGCTTATTTCTACATAGTCTGCAGTGATATCTGATAATTTGATTAGGAACATTGGATATCTTTATTCCAGCGTCATCTATATCATTGGTCTCTAAACGCCCCAGGCTGGATGTAACTCTGTGCCTGCCTTTATCTGGCCTTTGGGACACAATTACAGCCACTGATATGAGGCTCTATTTCTCCCACTGACACCAGCAGTAGGGCATAATTCCTCCCTCTAACACCAACAATGGGGCACTATTCCTTCCACTGACACCAACAATAGAGCACCAATCCAACAATTAATACCAATGATGGGACACTATTCTCCCATTGATACCAATGATGGGGCACTATTCCTCCCACTGACACCAATGATGGGGCACTATTCCTCCCACCGACACCAATGATGGGGCACTATTTCTCCCACTAATATCAATGATAGGGCACTATTTTTCCCACTGATATCAATGATGGAACACTATTCCCTCCACTGACACCAATGATGGGGGTACTATTCCTCCCACTGATACCAATGATGGAGCACTATTCCTCCCACTGATACCAATGATGGGGCACTATTCCTCCCACTGACACAATGATGGGACACTATTCCTCCCACTGACACCAATGATGGGGCACTATTCCTCCCACTGACACCAATGATGGGGCACTATTCCTCCCACTGACACCAATGATGGGGGCACTATTCCTCCCACTGACACCAATGATGGGGCACTATTCCTCCCACTGACACCAATGATGGGGCACTATTCCTCCCACTGATACCAATGATGGGGCACTATTCCTCCCACCGATACCAATGATGGGGCACTATTCCTCCCACTGATACCAATGATGGGGCACTATTCCTCCCACTGATATCAATGATGGGGCACTATTCTTCCCACTGATATCAATGATGGGGCACTATTCTTCCCACTGATATCAATGATGGGGCACTATTCTTCCCACTGATATAAATGATAGGGTACTAATCCTTCCACTGATACCAACTATGGGGTACTACTCTTCCCACTGACTCCAATGTTGGGGCACTATGACTTCTACTGACACCAGTGATGGGGCAATATTCCTCCCACTGACACCAATGATGGGGCACTGTTCCTCCCACTGACACCAATGATGGGGCACTGTTCCTCCCACTGGCACCAATGTTTGGGCACTATCCCTACTCCTATTGACCACAGGGGCTATGTAATATTTTTACTCCCACTGCTCACCAAGCCTAAGACATTGTTTACTCCTACTGACAGTGGGGCATCAACTAATCCTAATGGCCACAGTCCGACCCCCCCCCCCCCAAAGTCTGAAGGACAGTAAACCGGCCCTTTGTTTAGGAAGTTTGGAGACCCCTGATCTACAGTATAAGAACATCAAAGAAGTGTATGAATCAGTATTGCCACCAAAGACATTGCATATACAGGTATAGTCAATGAAGGTAACCAAAACCCTGTGGTTATCGTCACCTTTGTACCTATTGTCACCCATGTTCTTTGATCCCAAAGCCCTGAAGAAAGAATGAGGGGGATATGAGATGAGTTTTCATGGATCTCCTGAAGGTGGACAAAGAAGGAGATAGTCAGACTGATTGGGGTAGGAAGTTCCATATAATGAGGAGGTTCTGAACAGATTGGGGTAGGGAGCTCTAGAGGATGGGCAAAGCTTTGGACAGATTAGGGTAGGGCATTCTCAAGAATTGGAGAAGTCCTTGAGATAAACATGGAAGAATGTGATGAGGGATCTGAAGAGCAGAAGGTCTTGGGAGGAGCAGAGAAGACGGTTACGGTGGGATTGGTGATTTGGCTCGGGGCAGAGTTGTGGATGGCTGGTTGTGTAGATGTTAGTATTTTGAATGTTATTTGTTGTGTCCGCAGAAGCCATTGGATGACTTGGTAGAGAGAGGTGGCATCCTACAAAGCATGGAACAGTCCAGTTGGCACTGTCAAAATCCACCATGGATCCCTTTGAAGAGGGCGGTAAGCATTACCGCCATTATCAAGGCCAGTGGGTCAACCTTAAAGCCAGGAAGCTAGCATGCAATGGCAGCCCACTTCTCATGGCAGGTCTACTTTAAGTCCAGGAAAAATTAGATCTGAGATGCTCCCCCCCCCCAATAAATAAGTAATGCGTGAAGAGCAGCAGATTTCATGAGCGGTTTTAATCTCGCCAATACTCAGCGCTGCTTTAAATTTCATTTTTTTGTGCCTGCAGCTCCTCCAGCAATTCTTTAATTTCCCAGTGTTAGATATTGCCTTCCACTTGATGGGAACACTGACATGACCAGACAGCTCGTCACGCTAATTCCCGAGCTGTGACACCGGCTCACAACTCATTTGATATCTCGGCTGCTGTTTTCAAAGACGATCTTTGCCATTGCGAGCCGGCTTGATTGGCCCCGACGACACAGATCTTTCTGCCTGATGTCACACCTGTCCATCCGCTCTTATCCTGACACCATTTCTAGAATATGCCGACTATTCCTGACGTGATGGTCTCAGTTCTTTACCTGGAACTCGGGCTTACCTACGCAGTGCGAAGTGGAGGCGACGCTCAACGGCAACCAAGCAAATGATCGCTGGAAAGATTAAAAAATGATAGTCCTAAAGGGCACCTGTTGTTGTTGCTTCCCTATTTACATCTGTGGGTACTTAACCCCTTCCATACCGGGCACTTTTACCCCCTTCCTGCCCAGGCCATTTTTCAGGTCTCAGCGCTCTCACACTTTGAATGACAATTACACGGTCATACAACACTTTACCCAAACTAAAATTTTATCATTTTCTTTACACAACTAGAGCTTTCTTTTGGTGGTATTTAATCACCACTGGGGTTTTTATTTTTTGCTAAATTACAAAAAAAGGCCGAAAAGTTTGAAAAAAAAACACGTTTTTCTTTGTTTCTGTTATAAACGTTTGCAAATAAATAATTGTTCTTCATAAATTTAGGCCGAGATGTATTCTGCTACATGTCTTTGGTGAAAATAACCCAAATTATTATGTATTATTTAGTTTGTAGGAAAGTTATAGAGTTCACAAACTATGGTATAGATCTGAATATTGATCAATCCTGAAGTACTGACAGCCAATCTAATTTCTTGAGGTCCAAGAATGTCAGAACAGTACAGATACCCCCCAAATGTCAGGACAGGACAGATATCCCCCAAATGTCAGGACAGTACAAATATCCCCCAAATGTCAGAACAGTACAGATATCCCCTAAATTTCAGAACGGTACAGATACCCCCCAAATGTCAGGACGGTACAGATATCCCCCAAATGTCAGAACGGTACAGATATCCCCCAAATGTCAGGACGGTACAGATATCCCCCAAATGTCAGGACAGGACAGATATCCCCCAAATGTCAGGACGGTACAGATATCCCCCAAATGTCAGAATGGTACAGATATCCCCCAAATGTCAGGACAGTACAGATATCCCCCAAATGTCAGGACAGGAGAGATATCCCCCAAATGTCAGAACGGTACAGATATCCCCCAAATGTCAGAACGGTACAGATATCCCCCCAAATGTCAGGACGGTACAGATATCCCCCAAATGTCAGGACGGTACAGATATCCCCCAAATGTCAGGACGGTACAGATATCCCCCAAATGTCAGGACAGTACAGATATCCCCCAAATGTCAGGACAGTACAGATATCCCCCAAATGTCAGCACGGTACAGATATCCCCCAAATGTCAGGACGGTACAGATATCCCCCAAATGTCAGGACGGTACAGATATCCCCCCAAATGTCAGGACGATACAGATATCCCCCAAATGTCAGGAGAGTACAGATATCCCCCAAATGTCAGGACAGGACAGATATCCCCCAAATGTAAGGACAGTACAGATATCCCCCAAATGTCAGGACGGTACAGATATCCCCCAAATGTCAGAACGGTACAGATATCCCCCAAATGTCAGGACGGTACAGATATCCCCCAAATGTCAGGACGGTACAGATATCCCCCAAATGTCAGGACGGTACAGATATCCCCCAAATGTCAGGACGGTACAGATATCCCCCAAATGTGAGAACGGTACAGATATCCCCCAAATGTCAGGACGGTACAGATATCCCCCAAATGTCAGGACGGTACAGATATCCCCCAAATGTCAGGACGGTACAGATATCCCCCAAATGTCAGGACGGTACAGATATCCCCCAAATGTGAGAACGGTACAGATATCCCCCAAATGTCAGGACGGTACAGATATCCCCCAAATGTCAGGACGGTACAGATATCCCCCAAATGTCAGGACGGTACAGATATCCCCCAAATGACCCCTTTTTGCAGAGTAGACAGTCCGACGTACTTCATAAGAGGCATGGCGAGTTTTTTGAAGTTGTATTTTTTTGTCATAAGTTTTCGGAAAATGAAAAAATTTTAAAAATTATTTTCACTATTTTTTTTTTACATACTGTCACCAGTGCAGTACAGCGTCATCATATAACTGGCATGGCGGTGATCAGGGACACTAGTGACAGTATGAAAAAAAAAAATACATAATCTTTTTTTTTTTTATTTTATTTTTTTTTATTATTTTTAATTTTTTATTACATTTTTTTCACTATGACCATAGTAGTACAATGTTACCATCAGTATTTATTTATTATTTTTTTTTACACAATTTGCTTATAGCAAAGAATTACTTTGCTATAAGCAAGCATTTACCTGAATGACATCGATTCATTCAGGGTTTTTTTTTTTTTTTGTGCTTAGCTGTGATTTGGCCACAGCTAATCACATGACACAGCTGGGCTGTGATTAGCCCAGCTTGTGCATGTGACCGCTGTGACCAATCACAGCTACACACACTAGTATACAATGGATGGCATGAATGAAGCCATCCATTGTATACAACTGTCATTTGACCTGCTGTGATTGGTCACAGCAGGTCACATGGTATCAGCAACGAGGCTGGTACTCGGTGGTACACGGCCGATGATAGACCGCGCCGCTGCGTGGCTCTGCAGGTGTGCAAACTGCGCATGCCCAGGAGGACGCCATATGGCGTCCACCCGAAACGCTAATGGATTTTGCACGCCGCCATTCGGTCATTAGCCAGGCGGCTAATGGTTAAAGTGGTTGTAAATCTCAGACATGAAATATGAACAAAGCATATTCCTCTATAGTGTGTCAAACTTCATCTGCCATGTGGCTGTCCGGCTTTCTATTTTATCAAGGCTTTGATGTTACATAGTTAGTCTGGCTGAAAAAAAAGACAAAAGTCCATCCAGTTCAACCATCAAAAAGTAATTAAAAAGTAATGATACATCCTGTGCCAAGTCTACCTGCTACTTTATTAGGTCCACCTGTTCAATTGCTCGGTAGCACAAATTACTAATCAGCCAATCACACGGCAGCAACTCAATGCATTTAGACATCTAGCTGTGGTGAAGACGACTTGCTGAAGTTCAAACCGATCATCAGAATGGGGGAAAAAAGGGGATTTAAATTACTTTGAACATGACATGATGGTGCCAGACGGGCTGGTCTGAGTATTTCAAAAATTGCTGATCTACAGTGTCTTGAAAAAGTCTTCCTCCCCCTTGAAATTTTCTACATTTTATCATGTTACAACCAAAAACGTAAATGTATTTTATTGGGATTTTATGCAATTGACCAACACAAAGTGACACATAATTGTGAAGTGGAAGGAAAATGATAAATGGTTTTCTAAATTTTTTACAAATAAAAAGTGTGGCGTGCATTTATATTCAGCCCCCTTTACTCTGATACCCCTAACTAAAATCTAGTGGAACCAATTGCCTTCAGAAGTCACCTAATTAATGGAGTCCACCTGTGTGTCATGTAATCTCAGTATAAATGCAACTGTTCTGTGAAGCCCTCAGAGGTTTGTTAGAGAACATTATTGAACAAACAGCAGCATGAAGGACAAGGAACACACCAGACAGGTCAGGGATAAAGTTGTGGAGAAATTTAAAGCGGGGTTAGATTTTAAAAAAATCTCCCAAGCTTTGAACATCTCACGGAGCACTGTTCAATCCAGCAACCAAAAATGGAGAGTATGGCACAACTACCAACCTACCAAGACATGGCTGTCCACCTAAACTGGCAGGCCGGGCAAGGAGAGCATTCATCAGAGAAGCAGCCAAGAGGCCCATGGGAACTCTGGAGGAGCTGCAGAGATCCACAGCTCAGGGGGGAGAATCTGTCCACAGGACAACTATTAGTTGTGCACTCCATAAATTTGGCCTTTATGGAAGAGTGACAAGAAGAAAACCATTGTTGGAGGAAAGCCATAAGAAGTCCCGTTTGCAGTTTGTGAGAAGCCATGTGGGGGACACAGCAAACATGGAGGAAGGGGCTCTGGTCAGAGGAGACCAAAATTCGACTTTTTGGCCTAAAAGTAAAACACTGTGTGTGGTACAAAACTAACACTGCAGATCACCCTGAACACACCAACCCCACCGTGAAACATTTATTTATTTCAGGTACTTATATAGAGCCATCAATTTACGCAGCACTTTACATATATATTGTACATTCACATCAGTCCCTAACCCTCAAGGGGCGTACAATCTAAGGTCCCTAACCCTCAAGGGGTGTACAATCTAAGGTCCCTAACCCTCAAGGGGCGTACAATCTAAGGTCCCTAACCCTCAAGGGGTGTACAATCTAAGGTCCCTAACCCTCAAGGGGCGTACAATCTAAGGTCCCTAACCCTCAAGGGGCGTACAATCTAATGTCCCTAGCCCTCAAGGGGTGTACAATCTAAGGTCCCTAACTCACATTCATACATACACATACTAGGGCCAGTTTAGCCAGGAACCAATTCACCTACCAGCATTTTTTTGGAGTGTAGGAGGAAACTGGAGTACCCGGAGGAAACCCACACAGGCACAGGGAGAACATGCAAACTCCAGGCAGGTGGTTCCGTGGTTTGGATTCAAACCAACGACCCAAGTACTTCCAGGCGGAAGTGCTAACCATTTAGCCACTGTGCTGCCCGTGGTGGCAGCATCATGTGGTGGGGATGCTTTTCTTCAGCAAGGACAGGTAAGCTAGTCAAAGTTGATGGGAAGATGGATGGAGACAAATACAGGGCAATCTTAGATGAAAACCTGCTAATCTGCACAAGACTTGAGACCGGGGCGGAGATTCCCCTTCCAGCAGGACAACGACCCGAAACATCCAGCCTGAGCTACAATGGAAGGGTTCAAATCAAAACATATTCATGTGTTAGAATGGCCCAGTCACAGTCCAGACCCAAATCCAATGGAGAATCTGTGGCCAGACCTGAAAATTGCTGTTCCCAGACGCCCTCCATCCAATCTGACAGAGCTTGAGTGATTCTGCAAAGAGGAATGGGCAGAAATGTCCCTCTCTAGATGTGCAAAGCTGGGAGAGACATCCCCAAAAAGACTTGCAGCTGGAATCACAGCCAAAGGGGGTCCTCCACAGTGACTCCGGGGGGCTGAATACAAATGCACTTCACACTTTTCAGATATTTATTTGTAAAAAAAATTTGAAAACCATTTCTCATTTTCCTTCCACTTCACAATTATGTGCCACTTTGTGTTGATCTATCACATCAAATTCCAATAAAATACATTTACATTTTTGGTTGTAACATGACAAAATGTATAAAATTTCAAGGGGTATGAATACTTTTTCAAGGCACTCTACTGGGATTATCACGCACGACCATCTCTAGGGTTTACAGAGAATGGTCCAAAAATGAGAAAATATCCAGTGAGTGGCAGTTGTGTGGAGGAAAATACCTTGTTGATGTCAGAGGAGAATGGGCAGACTGGTTCCAAATGATAGAAAGGTTAGGCAACACTAACTCATGTCTATCTGGACCAAAATTTCTGAGGAATGTTTCCAACACCTTTGCCATGAAGAATTAAAACAGTTCTGAAGGCAAAAGGGGGTCTAACCCAGTATTAGCAAGGTGGACCTAATAAAGTGGGCGCTGAGTGTATTTCTCTGCAATATCATCCACTATCCTTGGACCTTGAACTCCTAATTCTAAACACAGTATCATTAACCTCTTGCCGACCGCGCATAGCCGAATGACGGCTTCACCGCGGCCGGCCAGTTCTGAGTGGACGTCATATGACGTCCTCCCAGAACGCGCTCTCCTGCGCGCCCCAGGGGGCGCGCACCCGGCGATCTCCATGATCGCTGTGTCCTACGGACACAGCTGATCACGTGATGTGGTGAAAGGCTGATCGCACCGGCCTTTTACCACGTGATCAGCGGTGTCCAATGACACGCTGATCACAGGGAAATGCAAGTGCCGGTTCTCGGCTGCACTTTCCTCACGCTGTCAGATCGTGAGGAAAGTACTGCCGAGAACCGGCAGTTGTCAGAGCGGGGATCGGCACCGATCATCAGGGCACTGATGATCAGTGCCCTGATGATCGGTGCCCTGCAGTGACACCCGCAAGTTCCGCCCAGCAGTGCGCCCACTAGCCCCGCCCACCCGTTCCCAGCAGTGCCCCCACCTGTGCCCAGCAGTGCCCCCACCTGTGCCCAGCAGTGCACCCACCTGTGCCACTCTGCAGTGCCACCTACCTGTGCCCAGAAGTGCCACCTACATGTGCCCAGCAGTGCCACCCACCTGTGCCCACCCACCTGTGCCCACCAGTGCCACCCACCTGTGCCCACCAGTGCCACCCACCTGTGCCCACCCACCAGTGCTGCCCACCAGTGCCACCCACCAGTGCAGCCCAGCAGTGCTGCCAGTCAGTGCCACCAGTCAGTGCCCAGGGGTTGTGCCAGTCAGTGCCGCCAGTCAGTGCCCAGAAGTGATGCCAATCAGTGCCGTCTATCAGTACCCATCATCAGTGTCACCTATCAGTGCCGCCTATCAGTGCTGCATATCAGTGCCGCCTATCCGTGACCCCTAATTAGTGCTGTCTATCAGTGCCGCCTATCCGTGCCACCTCATTAGTACTGCCTATCAGTGCCCTTTAGTGCTGCCTATCAGTGCCCATCAGTGCCGCCTATCAGTGCCCATCAGTGCCGCCTCATCAACGCAAATCAGTGAAGGAGAAAAAATACCTGTTTGAAAAATTTTATAAAAGAAACAAATAAACTTTTTTTTTTTTTCAAATTTTTTGCACTTTTTTTAATTTATAGCGCAAAAAGTAAAGCGCCCAGTGGCGATTAAATACCACCAAAAGAAAGCTCTATTTGTGAGAAAAAAATGATCAAAATTTCATATGGGTACAATGTTGCATGACCGCGCAATTGTCAATCAAAGTGCGGCAGCGCTGAAAGCTGAAAATTGGCCTGGTAAATAAGGGGGTATAAGTGCCCGGTAGGCAAGTGGTTAATAAACGAATTAAACAACACTGGCCTCAGCAGAGAACCTTGAGGTACACCATTAACAACTTTAGTCCGTTTAGAAAATCAACCATTCACAATGTTAGTCCATTTTCACAAATGAGAAATTTATCACTACCCTTTAGATCCATTCACACAGCCAGATTCCTATCCCTGTAGGTAGTCTCCTCAACCCCGATTGACCTTATTTACTAGATTAAATATTGAAGGCTTTAGTACAATCCAGATAAACTACAGTACATCCACTGGACTTCCACCATCCAATTTCTTACTCCCTTGAAGAATGTTATCAGGTTGTCCTGACAAGAGCGGTCTTTCGTAAATCCATGGTGGTATTTACTAATGATACCTTTATCACAGACAAATTTATGAAGAGAGTCCCTTACCATTCCCTCATGTACCTTACATACTATTGATGCTAGGCTGACTGGACTGTGGTTTCCTGGTATTCATCTTTTTTTGAATATCGGTATCATATTTGCATTATGCCAACAGGCCGGCTCACCAGGTGAGTTGTGTTCAAAATAATATCAGTGTGTTGAAAAAAGTGACTAAAGCTGAAAATCCTTCTAATAGCTTTTATTTCCATCCACACAAATGCATTGGGAACACGACACATTCTATTCCAAATCACAACATGAAGAAAAATACATCAAATTTGTGTTGTTCCTCTAAAAAAATGGAAGAAAAGTGAATATTAGACGGTTCAAAAAAAATGGCCGTGTTTGTATTCTTCTTTACAAACTCAAACATTCACTATATAAACTGAGAAATGTTTGAAGATTTTGCTTTCCTTTGAATGACTTCATGAATATTTGGTTGTAGTCGCACTGTTTCTGAGAACTGCTGTACATCTGTGTTGCATGGAGTCACCCAACTTCTGGCCCCTGTGATCAGGTATTCCAGCCCAGGATGATTGGACCACATTCCACAGTTCTTCTCTATTTCTTGGTTTGGCCTCAGAAACGGCATTTTTGATGTCACCCCACAAGTTTTCTATTGGATGAAGATCCGGGGATTGGGCTGGCCACTCCATAACATCCATCTTGTTGGTCTGGAACCAAGATGTTGCCCGTTTACTGGTGTGTTTGGGGTCGTTGTCTTGTTGGAACCCCCATTTCAAGGGCATTTCCTCTTCAGCATAAGGCAGCATGACCTCTTCAAGTATTCTGATGGATTCAAACTGATCCATGATCCCTGGTATGCGATAAATAGGCTCAACACCGTAGTATGAGAAACATCCCCATATCATGATGCTTGCACCGCCATGCTTCACGGTCTTCACAGTGTACTGTGGCTTGAATTCAGTGTTTGGGGGTCGTCTGACAAACTGTCTCCGCCCACTAGACCCAAAAAGAACAATCTTACTTTCATCAGTCCACAAAATGTTGGACCATTTCTCTTTAGGCCGGTCAATGTGCTCTTTGGCAGATTGTAACCTCTTCAGCACACGTCTTTTTCCCAACAGTGGGACTTTGCGGGGACTTCTTGCAGATAGCTTGGCTTCACATCGGCGTCTTCTAATTGTAACAGTCCTCACAGGGAACGTCACACCTTCTTTCATCTTCCTGGAGCTGATTGTTGGCTGAGTCCGCCCCATTTTGGCTATTCTTCAATCCATTCCAATGGTAGTTTTTCGCTTTCTTCCGCGTCTTTCAGGTTTTGGTTGCCATTATAAAGCATTTGCCATCATTTTAGCTGAGCAGCCGATCATTTTCTGCACTTCTTTATTGTTTTCCCCTCCAATCAACTTTTTAATCAAGGTGCGCTGTTCTTCTGAACAATGTCTGGAACCACCCATTTTCCTCAGAATTTCAGAGAGAAATGCACTGTAACCAGCATGTCCAACATTTGCTGCCTTCCTTCCTTAAATAAGGGCAATAATTGCCACCTGTTTTTCAAAGAATGAATGACCTCACTAATAGAACTCCACACTGCTATTATTTTGAACACGCCCCTTTCAATGAGTGATTCAATGACACAGAATCAGCAGCATGCATGTCATGACTGTTGGGTCTGTTGGATTTCTATGACTCTACTACACCTGCTAGGAAATTATTTGCCATGTAGAAATATCATTTCCACCAAAAACAGTGATTGATCCGGTTAGTGATGTCTGACTGCTATTATTTTCAACACAACTGTATATCACGGGGGGGGGGGGGACGACAAACAGACTGTTGTGTTAATGCTATTGTAGCACTCACCCGCTAAAGGGCCTGCTGGCACACAGGAATACTCGCTCTTCTGGCTTAATGAACAGTAGATGGGTATTTTTAAGCTTCTTAGTACAGTCCCTCTTGTAGCAACTGGGGGATTGAGCAGCACGGGGACACCATGAGAACTATTGCAATTTACACAAGCACTGCATTGATAGCAGCAGCACACACTCACTAGGATGCTACACTCAGTTCTGTACTCACAATGTCCCTGGAAATTTGGATGCCTCCTTCCAATATCGGCCAGACATTTCTCCCGTGAACTCTACAGAACATTCCTTAATCAATTCCAGCAAGTTTCAGCAGAACAGACCCCCCAGCTCTAGCATAGCTGGAACCTTGATGAGCACATGCAGAACTATAGCTAGGCTGTCCAAAAGGGCAACAGAACTTTAGGTTGGGAACCTATCCTCCTGGACAAGAACAGGGCTGCCTCAGGCCCATACTATTTATGCACCCCTCAGCCACCTACTGGGCATCCTTTAACAGGGATTGGCTTAAAAAAAAACAACAAAATATTCAGACAGTGGAATTTCCTTTCTATACCCAATACAGTCTAGAATCCTTCCCCATGTAGAACTATAGCTAGGCTGTCCAAAAGGGCAACAGCCCTTTAGGCTGGGAACTTATTCTCCTGGACAAGTACAGGGCTGCCTGAGGCCCAGACTTTTTATGCACCCCTCAGCCACCTACTGGGCATCCTTCCCCAGGGATTGGCTTAAAACCCCCCAAAAATATCCAGACGGTGGAATTTCCTTTCCATACCCAATACAGTCTAGAATCCTCCAGAAGGCAGGGGGAAATCTGCAGTCAAGGAAGCCCAGAACAGCCCAAAGCAATCGCTTGTTTCACTGGTTACAGGGGAGCCAAAAACACAAAATTTACCTAGCCTTTCTAGCAACCGATCTAGGAGGGTGCTACACTATTGACAGACTGCATCATATATGACATTTTTTATTTTGTCCAGAGTTCAGCTGTAGTATTTTATTTTGCCCAGAGTAACCATTACATGCTAACACTAGTTTTGGCCCTTGGGCTTCCATGACGTCTGGTGACAAAAGGGTTAAACCTGTTTTATCGAAAGAAGTCATGGAAAAACCTGAAAGAGAGAACATAGTCCTTGTTCCTGTAGATGTTACAGTAGTTTTCATATTTCAAGACACACTGGAGAAATTACAGTTGCAGAGTTTAGATGTATCCGCCCTTCAGATCTTGTCAGTTGACCGTCATCAATATACCCGTCACCCTGCAAACCAGACTGAGATCTGCAAAGTCCAATCACAAGATACCACAAAAGTAAGACATTCTATGCAGAATCTGTCCTCCCATACAGATACAAAGATTCCGAGTTTGACATTTATATACCTAAAACAATTCAGAAGTTGTTAAAGGATATCATAACAGTTCTGAGGCTTGTTGGGGTTTTCGAGCAAAGGAGCAATGAAGAGAGTTTTCTATCCAACACATACAAGATCATTACAAAGAGTTTAGCCTTACACAGACTTTGCACAGGTAATACAAGTCACTGGTCCTGTAGCCTCCTGGGATGTGTGATGTGAAGGAAGGGGGGTAGGCCAAGGTGGCCTAGGCAAGAAAAAAGGAAATGTGAGGAAGTACAGTACCATGAAGAGCCTGGGAAGGAGAAAGTGTAAGCAGGTACATATAATTATCAGGTGAAGGTCCACTTGATAAATGTATTTCTGTATTTTAGTACTTCAGATCTTCAGCAGTCGCTTCCTGTCTACATGCATGCACTCCAGCAGTCGAACATCATTGCTCAGGGCAGACTTGATTGATGGCAACGGTGGTTCATACCTGCACAGTGAGCGTTGGGACACCCAACACTTAACCGGTAGACTCCTATACATGTCAATAGCTCCTTGTCCGCATTACAACTCTCCGTCTCTTGTAGACTGTCATCCATCACTGAAAATATTACAGGAGTTTCTTTCAGTTACACCATTTTGGTTTCTATGGTCCTTAATGGGAAAAATACCCGCTAACAAGCATTTTTTTGTGGGTGATTTGGGTGATTTCTTGGTTCTCTCACTCCTAATACTTGGCTTTCCATTGCCTAATTTAAAGACTCTCAAGCAAGAAATCAGCAGAAAACCATGCAGAAACATGAAAAAACGGTCCAAAAATGCTGGTGAAGCATGTGATAGGGGCAATAACAGAATTCCGTCACCCCATAGAAAAGAAAGTGCCTGAACAAGAATCTTTGTGGCAGGATTAACAGGTATTTATTTATTTCCGGTACTTATATAGAGCCGTCAATTTACACAGCGCTTTACATATATATTGTACATTCACATCAGTCCCCGCCCCCGAGGAGCGCACAATCTAAGGTCCCTAACTCACATCCATACATACACACAGGTATTATTATTTTTATGAAAACCTGTAGATTTAAATAGTCAGAATTCATGGGGAAGGGAAAAATCGTACTGGGGGCGCCACATTTCATGTTACTGGAAACAAATTTATTAGAAAGGCTTCAGGACTATATAGGTACCCCATGGATCACAACAACAATCAGTGGTGTCCCGAGGCAGGTGCGGGGGGTGCGCGCCGCACCAGGTGACACCTACCGTACGGGGTGACACCGGACCCGTTCCATGAAAAGGTAAGTTGTAAAGCAAGCTGACGATCCCCACAGGATGGATCCGATCTTACATGTGGGGATCGTAGGCTTTCTTTACAACTTACCTTTTCATGGAGCGGGTCCGGTGTCACGCCATAAAGGTTGCATGCCGACGATCCTCGCAGGATGGATCGGATCTGTGGATTGGGGAGCATAATGGATCGGACTCTGATCCATTATACTCAATCTGCAGATCCGAACCATCCTGCGGAGATCGTCGGCATGCAACCTATACAGGGGTGCAGGGGCGGACTGACCATTTGTAAACTCGGGCACATTCATTCTCTCCACTTAGGTCTCAGGTTACACTGAGCTCTTCTCTCTGTGCAGTGTGCGACATCTGATCCCTACTCTATGCCTTCTGGAGCTGAAAAAATGATGTGTGAATTCTGGACTTTATAAACAGGTATAACTTATGTAGGAGGATTTGTTCCATCTCTGTGCATCACATGAGGGTAAGGGTTTACAACCACTTAAAGCCATAGAATAGCTACTTTGTACTATTTAAATCATTGGCAATAGACTGCTAGTTGAAGCAACAAATGGTACTCTATGGTGTAGGCTACACAGGATTATGGAGTTGCAATTAATCATACATTACGGTAATATTCTATCATTGTATGAAATTAAAGTAGATGGGAAAAGCTCCACAAATCCAGCTGTCGGATCTTACCGCCCATTGCTTGTTTTAAGTCATTGTGTGAATTCACATGACTGCAAACCTCCAACTCAACCTTTTCCCTGCCACTGGTGGGCATGGACTAGATCTGCCGGCCAACCAGGGGCGGACTGACCATTTGGAAACTCGGGCACTGCCCGAGGGCCCGGGGTCAGTAGGGGGCCCCATGAGATGCCCCTGGTACCTTTTTCATAGGCTTTTTTGAGTTTGGCCAAGGACACAGGGGCCCCATGATCCCCTATTGCCTGGGGGCCCCATGGGTTGCCAGTCCACCCCTGCGGCCAACAATGCCTTATAGCACTATGGACACTGGCTGACACTGACACTGGCATGATGACGTCACTAGTAAGAGATATGGATTCCTCTGCATTGTTGACTCTTCACAGGAAAAAAAGGGTACATAGCGGCATTGGCAAACCACCAATTCAACCGCCTTTCTCTGCAGCTGGTGGGCATGGACTAGATCTGCCAGGCAACAATGCCTTATAGCACTATGGACACTGGCTGACACTGACACTGGCATGATGACGTCACTAGTAGGAGATATGGATTCCTCTGCATTGTTTACTCTTCACAGGAAAAAAAGGGTACATAGCGGCATTGGCAAACCACCAATTCAACCGCCTTTCTCTGCAGCTGGTGGGCATGGACTAGATCTGCCAGGCAACAATGCCTTATAGCACTATGGACACTGGCTGACACTGACACTGGCATGATGACGTCACTAGTAGGAGATATGGATTCCTCTACATTGTTGGCCCTTCACAGGAAAAAAAGGGTACATAGCGGCATTGGCAAACCACCAATTCAACCACCTTTCTCTGCAGCTGGTGGGCATGGACTAGATATGCCAGGCAACAATGCCTTATAGCACTATGGACACTGGCGGACACTGACACTGGCATGATGACGTCACTGCTAGGAGATATGGATTAGAGGGCCAACAACATTGCTGACAAACTCAGCGGCATTGTTGGCCCTTCATAGGAAAAAGAGGTACATGGCGGCATTGGCAAACCACAATTCAACCACCTTTCTCTGCAGCTGGTGGGCATGGATTAGATCTGCCTGCCAACAATGCCTTATAGCACTATGGACACTGGCTGACATGGACACTGGCATGATGACGTCACTGCTAGGAGATATGGATTAGAGGGCCATTAGCAAACCACCAATTCAACTGCATTTCTCTGCAGCTGGTGGGCATGGACTAGATCTGCCAGCCAACAATGCCTTATAGCACTATGGACACTGGCGGACACTGACACTGGCATGATGACGTCACTGCTAGGAGATATGGATTAGAGGGCCAACAACATTGCTGAAAAATTCAGCGGCATTGTTGGTCCTTCACAGGAAAAAAAGGTACATGGCGGCATTGGCAAACCACGATTCCAACCACCTTTCTCTGCAGCTGGTGGGCATGGACTAGATCTGCCAGCCAACAATGCCTTATAGCACTATGGACACTGGCTGACACTGACACTGGCATGATGACGTCACTAGTAGGAGATATGGATTCCTCTGCATTGTTTACTCTTCACAGGAAAAAAAGGGTACATAGCGGCATTGGCAAACCACCAATTCAACCGCCTTTCTCTGCAGCTGGTGGGCATGGACTAGATCTGCCAGGCAACAATGCCTTATAGCACTATGGACACTGGCTGACACTGACACTGGCATGATGACGTCACTAGTAGGAGATATGGATTCCTCTACATTGTTGGCCCTTCACAGGAAAAAAAGGGTACATAGCGGCATTGGCAAACCACCAATTCAACCGCCTTTCTCTGCAGCAGGTGGGCATGGACTAGATATGCCAGGCAACAATGCCTTATAGCACTATGGACACTGGCGGACACTGACACTGGCATGATGACGTCACTGCTAGGAGATATGGATTAGAGGGCCAACAACATTGCTGACAAATTCAGCGGCATTGTTGGCCCTTCATAGGAAAAAGAGGTACATGGCGGCATTGGCAAACCACGAATTCAACCACCTTTCTCTGCAGCTGGTGGGCATGGATTAGATCTGCCTGCCAACAATGCCTTATAGCACTATGGACACTGGCTGACATGGACACTGGCATGATGACGTCACTGCTAGGAGATATGGATTAGAGGGCCATTAGCAAACCACCAATTCAACCGCCTTTCTCTGCAGCTGGTGGGCATGGACTAGATCTGCCAGCCAACAATACCTTTATTGCACTATGGACACTGGCGGACACTGACACTGGCATGATGACGTCACTGCTAGGAGATATGGATTAGAAGGCCAACAACACTGCTGAAAAATTCAGTGGCATTGTTGGCCCTTCACTGGAAAAAAAGGTACATGGCGGCATTGGCAAACCACGAATTCAACCACCTTTCTCTGCAGCTGGTGGGCATGGACTAGATCTGCCAGGCAACAATGCCTTATAGCACTATGGACACTGGCTGACACGGACACTGGCATGATGACGTCACTGCTAGGAGATATGGATTAGAGGGCCATTAGCAAACCACCAATTCAACTGCATTTCTCTGCAGCTGGTGGGCATGGACTAGATCTGCCAGCCAACAATGCCTTATAGCACTATGGACACTGGCGGACACTGACACTGGCATGATGACGTCACTGCTAGGAGATATGGATTAGAGGGCCAACAACATTGCTGAAAAATTCAGCGGCATTGTTGGTCCTTCACAGGAAAAAAAGGTACATGGCGGCATTGGCAAACCACGATTCCAACCACCTTTCTCTGCAGCTGGTGGGCATGGACTAGATCTGCCAGGCAACAATGCCTTATAGCACTATGGACACTGGCTGACATGGACACTGGCACGATGACGTCACTGCTAGGAGATATGAATTAGAGGGCCATTAGCAAACCACCAATTCAACTGCATTTCTCTGCAGCTGGTGGGCATGGACTAGATCTGCCAGCCAACAATGCCTTATAGCACTATGGACACTGGCGGACACTGACACTGGCATGATGACGTCACTGCTAGGAGATATGGATTAGAGGGCCAACAACATTGCTGAAAAATTCAGCGGCATTGTTGGTCCTTCACAGGAAAAAAAGGTACATGGCGGCATTGGTAAACCACCAATTCAAACGTCTTTCTCTGCAGCTGGTGGGCATGGACTGAATCTGCCAGCCAACAATGCCTTATAGCACTATGGACACTGGCTGACACGGGACACTGGCATGATGACGTCACTGCTAGGAGATACGGATTAGAGGGTACACAACGCGTCTGCAGCTGGTGGGTATGGACTAGATCCGCCGGCCAACAATGCCTTATAGAACTCCTGGCAGGAGAAAAGCGGCTTCATAAATGCACCAAAGAACTTGGATTGGCTATACTGGAATTATTCCAGCGGTCGGCATTACTTTTTCAAAAGCAATCGTAGTGGCTAATTAGCGCCATCCATGGTGCAGTCAGATGCTGTTAAGGGCAGAGGAGAGATCTGGGGTCCAACAGACCCCAGATTTCTCACTAAAGAGGACCTGTCACTGCCACAGGGGATATTTACTGTACATTCCCTGTGATAATAAAAAACAAAAGGAATAATAAAAACAAAGGGAACGTGTAAAAATAAATAAATACATATTATAGTTAGTATGTTTATATATATATACAATATATATACTGTAATAGTATAACATTTATAATTATTTACAATATGCCAAAACATTTCTTTTATATTAGCCCACAACATTTTTTTCTGCTGCCCCCCCTTTCACCCCCATATGCACCCCACAACCAGAAATGGCACAAGGTAGGGGGGGGGGGGTCTGCATGGGGCGCCCTGTCCGGACTCCCAGCACCCCCTGCACAGGCCCGGCTCCCACACACACAGATGGCACGATGATAAAAATAGATCTTATTGTGATGAGCTATTTCTGGCGCAATCTGTGTGTTTGTCCTACAGCGCGTTCCCTGTGCCGGATACTACAAGATGAGGGGGGTACGAGGAGATGAGGGGGGTCAGGCAGGTCCTCGGCAGGCCAGAACAGACTTGTATCGTCCTCCTGGGAGGACCGCAGATCAGCAGCGAGACTTATTTTTGGAAAGCGACGTTCTATCACTTGACGTGAGCCTGAGGGAGAAACCTGCGAAATGTAACATTGGAAACAATACGTCGCACGCCCGCTGAACTCCACGATAAATACAGCGTGCCTCCTGATCCCCCTCCAGTTCTATAGATCCCACTCTCCTCCCCTTACATCCTATAAAGCGGCACAACAGACTGCTCACCGGGAGGGTCCGCCGCCATTCCGATCACATGATCAGTCTCTGGGGGGGGGCGCAAGAACTAAAGTTGCAGTGTCTGCATCCCTCTACAAGAGCCATGTCCTTGAAAGTGTCTCAGGAAAGGTGAACGCCTGTTTGCAGGGGATGCCTGAGACTGGACTTCAGGCTCTGTGCAGACTTTTGTTTTTTGGGCCAGTTCTGTAGGTGGGGGATGGGAATTATGTGTACAGAAAAACAAAATAACAAAGTATGTTTGTAAAGTAGCGGAATTGCTTTTTTTTTTCCCCCCATTTTGGAAAATCAAGATGGCTGGAAGCTGAAAGGGAAAAGTCATGCGAATAACCATAAAGGGGAACTCCAGGATAAGTAAATAATTTCATTTTTTATTAGATTAATCTAATTCATGTAATAAAATCGAATTCCTCGTGTGTTGTCTTCCTGAATCTCGGGGATCTTTGTGTATTTCCTCCAGATCTGGGCAATCATCCAGGGTGAGACTTCCTGGAATAAAGACCGCTGTCTGCTGCTCTCTCTCCTTGTGCAGGGGGACTGGTCTTGTCTCCACCCCCTACTGTAGTTTTCTTTGGTGGGTGGAGCATGCTGAGCCCCTCCCACAGCTCTGCTCTCTCTCCTTGTGCAGGGTGACAGGTCTTATCTCCACCCCCTCATATAGTTTTCTTTAGTGGGTGGCACATGTTGGGCCCCTCCCACAGCTCTGCTCTCTCTCCTTGTGCAGGGGGAATGGTCTTGTCTCCGCCCCCTCCTGTAGTTTTCTTTGGTGGGTGGTGCATGCTGGGCCCCTCCCACAGCTCTGCTCTCTCTCCTTGTGCAGGGTGACAGGTCTTGTCTCCGCCCCCTCCTGTAGTTTTCTTTGGTGGGTGGTGCATGCTGGGCCCCTCCCACAGTTCTGCTCTCTCTCCTTGTGCAGGGTGACCGGTCTTGTCTCCGCCCCCTCCTGTAGTTTTCTTTGGTGGGTGGTGCATGTTGGGCCCCTCCCACAGCTCTGCTCTCTCTCCTTGTGCAGGTGGACTGGTCTTGTCTCCACCCCCTCCTGTAGTTTTCTTTGGTCGGTGGTGCATGCTGGGCCCCTCCCACAGCTCTGCTCTCTCTCTTTGTACAGGGTGACAGGTCTTGTCTCCACCCCCTCCTGTAGTTTTCTTTGGTGGGTGGAACATGCTGGGCCCCTCCCACAGCTCTGCTCTCTCTCCTTGTGCAGGGTGACAGGTCTTGTCTCAGACCCCTCCCGTAGTTTTATGCAGTGGGTGGGGCCTGCTGGGCCCCCCAACAATAGATTGCCCGAGCAACAATGGACCCCTACAACAAAATACCACCCCAGCAACCATAGATCTCAAACAGCAAGCAACAATAGACCCCCCCTCAACAGTAGATCCCTTCCAGCAACAATTGACCTCCCAGCAGCAATAGATATCTGTCCAGCAACAATAGATCTCTCAGCAGTCGGCTACCTCCCCCTCAACAGTAGATCCCTTCCAGCAACAATTGACCTCCCAGCAACAATAGATATCTCTCCACCACCACAGATCCCCAGCAGCAACAACAGACCTCCCAGCAATCGGCTACCTCCCCCTCAACAGTAGATCCCTACCAGCAACATACGGTCTCCCCCAGTAATGACATATCCCTCACCAGCAACAATAGACCCTCACACAAACAGATCCCCATCAGTGACAATAGATCCCCAGCAGCCAGCATCAATAGATCCTCCAGCACACACCCCACCCCTTGCCATTACATACGTTCAGTGCTGGGGGTGCTGGAACTTCGTTCTCCCTGCGTTCCCACTGCGAAAAAGCCCTGCATCCTACAATGCAACGCAGGAACCTCAGAGATCTGTTGCAAGAAGCTGGCATGCATAGTGGGAGGCTGCAATGGAGGAAGGGGCATGACCTGTATTGGGGGGACTGAGTAGTCGGCCATTGCTAGCTGCCTGGCTGTCTCTGTTTCTAATGCAGGCCATAGACGGGTCGACAATCGGCCAGTTTTCACACCGTTAGTGGGTTAATTGGTCGGCCGTTTTTCGGGGTTTTGGCACTTTTTATTAGCGGTATATCGGTAAAGTTGGAAAATTTGTGGCCGCTTTTGACGATCGGCCAATTTTCCTGGCAATGATGGGCAAATCGGCTGATCGTTTTACCAATAAAAAATCTGCGCATGAGCCGTGACCTGCAAGAGGAAGAAAAAGAAGAAGCATAAGAAAAAGAAGAAGAAAAAGAAGAAGAAGAAAAAGAAGAAGAAAAAGAAGAAGAAAAAGAAGAATTCCAGTCCGCTATTATATTTGACATGAAAAAGTATTGCGGTTGCAACAATGTATCTATTTGTATCCAAATAAAAACATCTGTATCCGAAATGGATACAAATGGATACATTGTTGCAACCGCAATACTTTTTCATGTCAAATATAATAGCGGAGCTCTCTGCAGGGACAGAAGTAATTAAATGCTGGCCGCAGACGGGACGAAAATCAGCCGATTTTTTAACCATTGGTGGTAACGTCTGCCGATGAAACGACCAATTTTTTTGTTTTTTTAATAAAAAAACAGCCGGTTTTTGACCCGTCTATGGCCTGCATAAGGCCTTTTGTTGCTTTTAGAGATGTCTGTTTTGTTTTTTGTTTTTTTTTTCTGCCTCTAAACGTCCCTCCATGTTGGCCTATGTGCCCATGCACACATAGGTGTTTAGAGGCAAAAAAAAAACCAACAACCCGCCGCCAGCGCATTCCAGCAGCAGAGGTGTTTTGGCAGAAAAAAAACGTTTAGTGCCTATAACACGAATTAATGTCCAAGACTCATTCGAAACGCGTTGGAATTCCTTCATCAATACAAGTTGTAGAGAGATTTGATTGATGTGAAATATGGAGTATTATAAATTATCAAAAACGAAACCGCGACTATCACAACATGTGAGGTACATTCCATTAAAAAAAAATGCAACAAACGTGTTAAATTATAAGTCCAAAAAGAGAGTCCCAAAGTGTGAAAAGTGCCATCGATCTCTAATAAAGTGCTCCACGTGACCGTGCTGAAGGTGCTCCACATGGACCGACACTCGCCACTTGTATGGCCAACGGTGCTTGTGGGGCATTCCCCTGTGTAATCACCACCGTTCCGGTAATCCAGATGATATGCAGCACGCCGGATGAATTCAATCGCATAAAGGATACGAAACAAGATGCTATGGCACAAAACTGTTCAAATGAATTTATTTTGAAACCCCCCCATTAAATACACTGACATCTTACAGTGCCCTAAGAAGCACCCAGTGTAGTCCGCTTGTGTAATGGAGGGAATATGGCCGCTATCCACTCCGGCCACCCAAGTGGCGTATGTTCCACCACCTGGAAGTGACGTCAGCGGGAATTACGTTGTCAAACCTCAACGCGTTTTGACCGGTCATCTTCAGGAAGGAATATGGAGAGGTGTGTGTGTGTATGTGTGTACAGGGCTGCTGTTGGAAACCACGGGGCCCCATACATCCCACCTGATAGGGGTCTCCTTAAAAAAACCTCCCAAACAACACAGTTTACTATGCTTCAGTAATGAATGGACACAAGGAGTGATCAGTACCGATCGCTCATTGTGTTCATTCGGGAAAGGACGGGACTGGTTAATGTGGCATATTTATCAGACCCTTTCCCCAATCTCCATCCTGAAGGATCCTATTGTGTGTTTGCAGCTGCCGGTGGGAAGGAGAAGAGGGAAGCCGGCACTGTGGGGGCCCAGACAGCTGGGTGAGTCAGATGTGCCCAGGGAGGGTGATCGGCATTGTGGGTGGAAGGGAATTACTGGAACCCATCCCCTGTATGACTCTCTCTGCAGCAGCTGAAAACCAGCCAGAGGGAGAGGAGAAGAAGCCAGATTTTAGATGCTGCAGAGAGAGCCATACAGGGGATCTGTTCCAGTAATTGCCCTACACCGTGCTGATCACCATCCCTGCCCACATCCAATTCTCGTAGCTACACGGGCCCCCCTGTTGGCCTGGGCCCCATACAGGAGGACTGGTGGTACCACCTTACCCACGGCCCTGTGTGTGTGTCACCCACAAAGTATATACTGTGGGAGGGCAGATGACGTACATGTATGTGATCCAGCATTTCTGGGTAGGGGAGTGCACACGTGCTGCCTTATCTGTGCTGTCATTGGGTACCCAAGGATTTATGGCCGGGATCTGCTGATCAGCTTAGCGAATGACAGTGCAGAGCCCTGTGTTTACTAACAACACAGGGCTCTGTACGGAGAGCGGAAATGTGGCTGTTTTTTCTGCCTGCAAAGCAGGGAGATAAAATAGTCACATCTCTTAGTAAAGGCAACACGCATTACACATTGTTAGGCATACCGTCTGATCGCCCCTAGATGTTAACCCCTTCCCAGCCACTGTCACTGGTACAGTGATAGTGTATAGTATTAGCCCTGATCACTGCATTGGTGTCACTGGTGATCAGGGGAGGACTGACCATTCGAGCACTCGGGTCAGTAGGGGGCCCCATGAAATGCCCCTGGTACCATTTATAGGCTTTTTTTGAGTGTAGGCAAGGAAACAGGGGCCCCATAATCCCCTATTGCCCGGGGGCCCCATGAGTTGTCAGTCCACCTCTTCTGGTGATGTCAATGTCAGTCAGTTCCCATCCAGTGTCAGATTGTCCACCGCACTATCACAGTCCCACTATAAGCCTGAAACTGTAGGTGCTGATTTTTAATAAGCACACGTCCACCTGTCCCAGAGTCCAGTGATGTTCTCATGTGCACCGTCCCTTCCCCCCTGCTCTCCTCCCCGGCGCCGGCATCTCAGCTGTGGGTACCTGGCTGTGACAGCTTGCGACTTCATAGCTGGGTGCCCACTGCACATGCACAAGTCGCGCCACGCCTCCTGACTGGCCCGGCAGTCTCCTGCGACCTGTGAAAGTTCCTAGGAGACTGCGGGAGGGAGGAGGGAGCCAAAATTCCGCTTCACTTCGCCGCTGCAAACTGAGTTGGAAGTGGGAGAGGGTACCTGTCAAAGACAGGTACCCACTCCACCCTCCCCCCAAAAAAGTGCCAAATATGGCAGCGGAAGGGAGGAGGAGGCAAATAAGCGGCGCTTCTGCTTTTGAGTAGAATTCAACTTTGAACGTGGCATGTTTGTTGGTGCCAGATGGGCTGTTCTGAGCCTTTCAAAAACTGCTGATCTACTGGGATTTTCCTGGACAACCATCTCTAGGGTTTACAGAGAATGGTCCGAAAAAGAGAAAACATCCAGTGAGCGGCAGTTGTGTGGAGGAAAATGACTTGTTGCTGTCAGAGGAGAATGGACAGATTGGTTCCAGACAGGGGCGGACTGACAATTCATGGGGACGTTGGGCAATAGGGGATCATGGGGCCCCTGTGTCCTTGTCCAAACTCAAAAAACCTATGAAAAAGGTACCAGGGGCATCCCATGGGGCCCCTTACTGACCCCGGGCCCTCGGGCAGTGCCCGAGTTTCCAAATGGTCAGTCCGCCCCTGGTTCCAGATGATAGGCAACCATAACTCATGTCAATATGGACCAAAATCTCTGAGGAATGCTCCCAACATCTTGTTGAATCTATGCCACAAAGAACGAAGGAAGTTCTGAAGGCAAAGGGGGGTCCAACCCGATCCTAGAAAGGTGGAACTAATAAAGTGGCTGGTGAGTGTAGGTGATGGTATGTGCCTGAAAAATCCTGTGCACCCCAATACACCTGTTTTGGCCATCCTTTGAAGGTACGACGTCCAGCCGCCATCTGTTTTAGCCTGTCGTGGATTTTGACGGGTTGCTGACAGCGGGGTTGGATGCTGCTACTGTGCCTCCTGGATGTACGGAAGCACAGAGCTTTGACGCTCACGGGCTAAACCGCCCGCATGCATGTACGCTAATGCTGAAGACGTTTCGCAGCTTCTCCAAACCTCTTCTTCAGACCTGAATGCTACGAATGATACAGATATCACCAATACAGAACAGGTCCAGCTGAATGTAATCAACCACTACTAGCTATACCATGACCTGCATAGATGAGACTCTCCCACAGACACACGTCCATCTCTTCAATAAGCGTGGGCAGGGCGCCTCCTGCGCCGGATTGTGAGGGGGATTCCGAGCGATACCCCCCATTGTGAGCTCATTAACCCTCCGGTGCCTGTCCGCCGCCTGCGGCTACACGTGTACTGCGAAGCATAAAAAACAAAGCCAGGAGGGCTGAGAATCCCACGCCATGCCCATCTCCATCCATGACATCAAGTCTGAGGATTACAAATTCATCACCAACCTTCTGAAATCATTTCCAGGAACATTTTGCCATGGCTTTGTTGCATTTACAATCCCCTTTTGTCGAGCAATGTCTCTGAGGAGCAAGGGGATGTGAGCAAGCTTATTTAATGAGGCGGTGCAAAGGGCAGTGACCCATTTCTGGGGATGCCAGACACACAAGGGGTCGGGGTGGTCTCACAAATGTCTGCCAGCAAAACTGTTCAACAATCAGCAAAATCAGAAAAATGGGCATTGAGATTAGTCGCAATAGGCGACTGCCAGGTGAACTAAGCCTGATTACATTTCATGGGGTGTTTATTCCATTGAAGGCTACAAATGGAGATGGAGATAGATGGATGGATAGATAGGTAGGTGGATGGTTAGATAGATATGTAGATGGGTAGATGGATGGATGGATGGATAGATAGGTAGATGGATGGATAGATAGATGGGTAGATAGATGGCTAGAGAGATGGGTAGATGGATGGATGGATAGATAGATAGATAGATAGATAGATAGATAGATAGATAGATAGATAGATAGATAGATAGATAGATAGATAGATAGATAGATAGATAGATAGATGGATAGATAGATAGATAGATAGATAGATAGATAGATAGATAGATAGATAGATAGATAGATAGATAGATAGATAGATAGATAGATAGATAATAGATAGATGATAGATAGATAGATAGATAGATAGATAGATAGATAATAGATAGATAGATAGATAGATAGATAGATAGATAGATAGATAGATAGATAGATAGATAATAGATAATAGATAGATAGATAGATAATAGATAGATAGATGGATAGATGGATAGATAGATAGATAGATAGATAGATAGATAGATAGATAGATAGATAGATAATAGATAATAGATAGATAGATAATAGATGGATAGATGGATAGATAGATAGATAGATAGATAGATAGATGGCTAGAGAGATAGGTAGATGGATGGGTAGATGGATGGATAGATACATGGGTAGATGGAAGGCTAGAGAGATAGGTGGATGGATAGATGGATGGATGGATAGATAGATAGATGGGTAGATGGATGGCTAGAGAGATGGGTAGATGGAAGGCTAGAGAGATGGGTAGATGGATGGATAGATAGATGAGTAGATGGAAGGCTAGAGAGATGGGTAGATGGATGGATAGATAGATGGGTAGATGGAAGGCTAGAGAGATAGATGGATGGATAGATGGATGGATGGATAGATAGATAGATGGGTAGATGGATGGCTAGAGAGATGGGTAGATGGATGGATAGATAGATGGGTAGATGGAAGGCTAGAGAGATAGATGGATGGATAGCCTTGATTTTATTACATAATGCCCAAACCAGGAATTATAATACAGTTGGACAATATGGAAACCAAAGACAAATTGCCAATTTTTTTAGCCTGTGATAATCAGGGACTCTTGGCATCTATTGTGATTGTACAGCCAAAGAAGAAGCATTTCACCCACCTCCCCCTATTACATAACCTATGATGAGCACAGGGAGCGCTGTAATGCCCATTTTGGTGGAGCTTCAGCTGGGTAGGGTCCCTTTTGGGTACACCAGGGGCTGTAGAACTCCAAGTCACAGTGCACCCTTTAGGTTTACCAGGGGTTGTGGAAATACATGTCAAAGCACAGCCGTTGGATTCACCAGGGGCTTTGGAATTACAAGTCAAAGTGCACCCTTTGGGTTTGTCAGGGGCTTTGGAATTACATGTCATAGTATAGCCGTTGGATTCACCAGGAGATGTGGAAGCACATGTCAAAGTGCACCCTTTGGGTTCACCAGGGGCTTTGAAAATACAAGTCAAAGTGCACCTTTTGGGTTCACTGGGGGCTTTGAAACTACAATTCAAAGTGCACCCTTTAGGTTTACCTGAGGTTGTGGAACTGCAAGTCAAATTGCACCCTTTGGGTTCTCCACTGGCTGTGGAACTGCAAGTCAAAGTGTACCTTTTGGGTTCACCAGGGGCTTTGGAACAGCAATTCAGAGTACACCCTTTGGGTTCTCTACTGGCTGTGGAACTGCAAGTCAAAGTACACCCTTTGGGCTCACTGGGGGCTTTGGAATTACAAGTCAAATTGCACCCTTTGGGTTCTCTAGGGGCTATAGAACTACATGTCAAAGCGCAGCCTTGGGGTTCCTGAGGGGCTGTGGAACTACAAGTCAAGGTGCACCCTTTGGGTACATCAGGGGCTGTGGAACCATAAGTCAAAGTGCACCCTTTGGGTTTACAAGGGATTGTGGAACTACAAGTCAAAGCACAGATTTTGGGTACACCAGAGGCTGTGGATCTACACCTCAAAGGGCACCCTTTGGGTATACCAGAGGCTGTGGAACCATAAGTCAAAGTGCACCCTTTGGGTTTACAAGGGATTGTGGAACTACAAGTCAAAGCACAGATTTGGGGTATACCAGAGGCTGTGGATCTACACGTCAAAGGGCACCCTTTGGGTATACCAGAGGCTGTGGAACCATATGTCAAAGTGCACACTTTTGGTTCACCATGGGCTTTGGAAATACAAGTCAAATTGCACCTTTTGGGCTCACAAGGGGTTGGGGAACTACAGGTCAAAGTCTCAGCCTACATAAGTATGTTGGGGCTCTTATTTCTCCCTTGCTGAAGGGTAAAGGCTTTCCTCTTTATTACACTGTGTGCTGTTTTGGGGTCCCTGCCCCTCTATCGGTGCTGATTTACTTGATGGGCAAAACAAATGAACTGCTTTCATTAAAGAACATGCTGGCACTTACAGTTCCACCAGCAATTGGAGGGAAGGATTTAGATGCATCTCTAGGACTTGTAGTTCACCAACAGCTTGGAGGGCACAGCTCCTGGTAACCCAACAATACCAAGAATATTGCTTGCCCAATGCTGGCACTTTTTGTTCCCAGTTGGAGACCTTTAAGGAAGTCTTATGCCCTATGTATGGGTCCGGTGTCCTTGCACCATACCAGACCATGAGGAGCACAGCAACGATCTCATGACCTGCACACATATGGCATGCTTAGACTAGTAGTTCTCCGACATTCCACAATGAATAGAAGGTTTCCATACCTGGGTTATGGTGCCATCAGCCTTTGATCTGCTCCCCTTGGCATGAGTGTGTAACAAAGCAAGTGGGGGGATCCCTTGAGCCTTCAGGAACATCCTTCATCCAGTCTTCAGGAGCACCCCTCATCCAGTCTCCAGGAGCACCCCTCATCCAGTCCTTTGTCTCCTAGAACAGAGGCACCCCCAGCCCCCAGGCTGGCAGTGCAGCGAGCAGTGAAGAGGCTTCCCTCCGGGGATCTTCAGCAGAGCTGCGGGCACTGGCTGGGTCTTCTCTGGGCACCGGGCACCGTCTCCAGCCCCATTCCAGGAGGAGAAGAACAGCTTTCACTGTGGATCTGCTGCCCCCAGCCCACCCCGAACAATGGGCTCCCTCTGTCATCGCTCCCACCCCACACAGCCCTCACTCCTTCATTTCATCATTTGGGTTGGATGAGGATGAGAGAGGAGAGGGCACAGCGCATGCCCGACCACCCGACAGACAGCCCACTACTATGGAGGAGGCTGCAGCCTGCAACTTTTACTGCCGGAGATCGCAGCCCAGATATTTCATCCTGAGGATACAATGTATCACTGATGGAAGGGGATCACACATAGACCCCCTCCCCCCATCCTGATACAAGGTGTCACTAATACAGAGGGATCACACACAGATCCCCCCCCCAATCCTGATACAAGGTGTCACTAATACAGAGGGATCACACATAGACCCCCTCCCCCCATCCTGATACAAGGTGTCACTAATACAGAGGGATCACACATAGACCCCCTCCCCCCATCCTGATACAAGGTGTCACTAATACAGAGGGATCACACACAGATCCCCCCCCAATCCTGATACAAGGTGTCACTAATACAGAGGGATCACACATAGACCCCCTCCCCAATCCTGATACAAGGTGTCACTAATACAGAGGGATCACACATAGACCCCCTCCCCCCATCCTGATACAATGTGTCACTAATACAGAGGGATCACACATAGACCCCCTCCCCCCATCCTGATACAAGGTGTCACTAATACAGAGGGATCACACATAGACCCCCTCCCCCCATCCTGATACAAGGTGTCACTAATACAGAGGGATCACACACAGATTCCCCCCCCCCCAATCCTGATACAATGTATTACTAATACAGAGGGATCACACATAGAATCCCCCCCATCCTGATACAATGTATTAATGTATTACTAATACAGAGGGATCACACATGGCATCCCCCCCATCCTGATACAATGTATCACTAATACAGAGCAATCACACAGAGATCACCCCCCCCCAATCCTGATACAATGTATTACTAATACAGAGCAATCACACAGAGATCACCCCTGATACAATGTATTACTAATACAGAGGGATCACACATAGAATCCCCCCCCCCCCCATCCTGATACAATGTGTCACTAATACAGAGGGATCACACGCAGATCCCCCCCCCCATCCTGATACAATGTATTACTAATACAGAGGGATCACACACAGTTCCCCCCCCCCCATCCTGATACAATGTATTACTGTATTACTAATACCGAGAGATTACACCTAGAATCCCCCCCCCCATCCTGATACAATGTATTAAGGTATTACTAATGCAGAGGGATCACACGTAGAATCCCCCCCCCCCATCCTGATACAATGTATCACTAATACAGAGGGATCACACACAGCTCCCCCCCATCCTGATACAATGTATTAATGTATTACTAATGCAGAGGGATCACACGTAGAATCCCCCCCCATCCTGATACAATGTATCACTAATACAGAGGGATCACACATAGCATCCCCCCCATCCTGATACAATGTATCACTAATGCAGAGGGATCACACACAGAACCCCCCCCATACAATGCATCACTAATACAGAGGGATCACACACAGAACCCCCCCCCCCATACAATGTATCACTAATACAGAGGGATCACACACAGAACCCCCCCCCCCCATACAATGCATCACTAATTCAGAGGGATCACACACAGAACCCCCCCCCCCCATACAATGCATCACTAATACAGAGGGATCACACGCAGAGCCCCTCAGCGGTGTGGGGAAAGGTTCCCTTTGGTGGGCTGTACATGGTGGTGCCCCTCTTGGGGGTGCATATACTGTATACATTTTTATTGTGTGTCTTGAATAGACAGACTACATTACACTCTATACATTTCCTTTCCATTAGTAACACCAGAAGAGGCTTCTTAATGAATGCTTGTGAGAACGCCTTCTTGGAGACCCCACGTGAGAACGCCTTCTTGGAGACCCCATGTGAGAACGCCTTCTTGGGGACCCCATGTGAGAACGCCTTCTTGGAGACCCCACGTGAGAACGCCTTCTTGGAGACCCCACGTGAGAACGCCTTCTTGGAGACCCCACGTGAGAACGCCTTCTTGGAGACCCCACGTGAGAACGCCTTCTTGGAGACCCCACGTGAGAACGCCTTCTTGGGGACCCCATGTGAGAACGCCTTCTTGGAGACCCCACGAGAGAACGCCTTCTTGGAGACCCCACGTGAGAACGCCTTCTTGGAGACCCCACGTGAGAACGCCTTCTTGGAGACCCCACGTGAGAACGCCTTCTTGGAGACACCACGTGAGAACGCCTTCTTGGAGACCCCACATGAGAACGCCTTCTTGGAGACCCCACATGAGAACGCCTTCTTGGAGACACCACGTGAGAACGCCTTCTTGGAGACACCACGTGAGAACGCCTTCTTGGAGACCCCACATGAGAACGCCTTCTTGGGGACCCCACGAGAGAACGCCTTCTTGGGGACCCCACGAGAGAACGCCTTCTTGGGGACCCCACGAGAGAACGCCTTCTTGGAGACCCCACGAGAGAACGCTTTCTTGGAGACCCCACGTGAGAACGCCTTCTTGGAGACCCCACGAGAAGTAATCGTCTCATTGGGGCCGATGAGGGGATCTATCATTCTAGGTGCACTGACCACTTGGTTGTCGAGGATACGTGGTGAGTCCACAATTCAGCTGATCATATTGGTGGAACACTGCTGGAATATTACGAAGATTTGGTCTCTCCATTTCTGAGATTACACAAGGATTTGGTGGATGGGAACTTTTCTATCATATATTATTCGAACTTTATGATCCCCATTGTATTCATGTGTTTATTTATGTATTTGTTATGGTAAGGGTGAGCAGCCACTGTTATTGTTTTTTGTTCAAAAGCAACATATTTATTACCTGCTTTTTGGTTAAATATAAACGGTGAGATTGCGATAAATACACGGCTCCAAAAAATGAAAGGAAGACTTAGAAAACCCATCAGATCTCAATGGGGAGGAATCTCCTGCTGGATCTCTATACTGACATGGACGGGGGATGGGTGAGGAACGTAAGGACGCCCCATCGTTTGATGGAAATGATCGACCTACAGAGGACTGAATTCAAAGACACCCCGAAAATCAAAGTAAAGAAATGATGCAGCAGGCGAGTCCATGTTGGTGAAATGTCATTGCAGCAACTCAGAATGGTCCTCAGTAGTCTGTGTGGCCCCCACGTGTTTGTATGCATGCCTGACGTCGGGGGGGGGGGGGGGGCTCCCAATGAGACCACGGATGGTGTCCTGGGGGATTTCCTCCCTGATCTGGACCAGGACATCACTGAGCTCCTAGACAGACTGAGGTGCAACCTGGAGGCGTCGGATGGACCGAAGCATGACATCCCAGAGGTTTTCTATTGGATTTAGGTCAGGTGAGCGTGGGGGCCATTCAAATCTATAAACTCCTACATTCTCCAGGAACTGCCTGCATACTCTCACCACATGAGGCCGGGCATTGTCTGCACCAGGAGGAACCCAGGATCCACTGCTCCAGGAGGAACCCAGGACCCACTGCACCAGGAGGAACCCAGGACCCACTGCACCAGCGTAGGGTCTGACAATGGGTCCAAGGATTTCATCCCCATACCAAATGGCAGTCAGGGGTCCATTGTCTAGCCTGTAGAGGTCTGTGCATCCCTCCATGGATATGCCTCCCCAGACCATCACTGACCTACCACCAAAACGGTCATGCTGAACCATGTTACAGGCAGTAGAACGCTCTCCACGGCTCCTCCAGACCCTTTCATGTCTGTCACATGTGCTCAGGGGGAACCTGCTGTCATCTGTGAAAAGCACGGGGGGCCAGTGGTGGACCTGCCAATTTTGGGGTTCATTGGCAAATGCCAATCCAGCTCTATGGTAAGGTGCATTGCTTTGGCCAATCACAATGCACTGTCCGGTCGAATAGCCCACCGACCGCCCGTACCATTCGTGTGTTCAGCGAATACATGAACAAGCCCATGTTTGAGTCCATCTTAGGTTCGACTCGAACATGTAGCCCAACACTAATAATATATGACCTTGGCAGCAAAAGGGTTAATACGGGCATTGCTGTAGTTCGCCAGTTCTCTCCCTAATCTGGGGATCTGAGAACCCCTTCTTGTAAAGTAGGAGAGAGATTCCCAAACACACCTGCTGTTAGAAACCATGGGGCCCCATACAGCCAACCTGACAGCCCCCCTAAAAAAAAACAGGTTACTATTCTTTAGTTATGAATGAACACAGTGAGTGAGTGATACCACTCACTCATTGTGTCCATTCAGGAAAGAAAACGGCTGGTAAATGTGACATATTTACTGGACCCTTGTCCATCATGAAGGTCCCTATTGTATGCTTGCAGCTACCGGTGGGAAGGAGAGGAGGGAAGCCGGCAGCACTGCAGGGGTGGCGATACCCAAGGGGGCCTGGGCAGCATAGGGAATTGTATGGTTCACAGGGAGGGTGATGGGTGCGTCAGGGGGGGCAATTACTGGAACTCATCCCCTGTATGATGCTCTTTGCAGCAGCTGAAAGCCAGCAGGAGGGAGAGGAGAAGAAGCCAGCTTTCAGCTGCTGCAGGGAGAGCCATACAGGGGATCGGTTCCAGTAATTGCCCCATCACTATGACGATCACTCTTCCTACCCAAATTTGATTCACCCAGCTGTCTGGGCCCCCCTGCTGGCCTGGGCCCCGTACAGGAGGACTGTTGGTACCCCCTTATCCACGACCCTGCACCTGCTACACTAATACTGCTGCTCCCTCTCATATAGAAAGCCTGTATGGCCGGGGCGGAGACATTTTCATGGCCACCAATCAGATTCAGATCTGCATAGTAGGTTTAAATCTGGTGATATCGGAAGCACAGACAATGTTTCCTGGAGGAGTCATCTGACAACTCATTGGGCCCCCGAGCAATAAGGGATCATGGGGCCCCTGTGTCCTTGCCCACACTCAAAGCACACCCAAAAAAGCCTATAAAAGGTACCGTAGGAATTTCATGGGGCCCCCTACTGACCCCGGGCCCTCGGGCAGTGCCCGAGTGCTCGAATGGTCAGTCCGCCCCTATCAGGAAGTACACTCCCAGCCACCCTGTGAGGTGCTCTCTGGATTCTGGCTGCAGTGGAGAACACAGATGTCGGGTCAGGAGGATTGGAATTGTTTGGCGATTCGTTTCTAGTCCCCTCGTTAGGACTTGTACTTGTGGTCATACAATCCTGTCCTCTGTCCTCTCAGCCGTGTCACTGCTTGTTTCTTTGTAAATAGGAAGCAGATCAGATTTCACAGAATACAGGGAATGGCCTTCATCCGTAGCTTCCTCTGTGCCGTGACCACACCGGACAAAGACTTGAATTTCTGCACACGTGCCTGGCTGGTAAGAGGCAGAAGGAACCCCACAAAGAGCAGTTTCCATCGTGAGCTCACGTGCAGCATCTTAGTAACATGCCATGATCTGTGAAATTCTTTACAGGAGAACATCCAAGACATTGAAATATATTCCTCAATCGCCCATGAGGGGTGAAAAAACCCAGATATTACCTTGTAAAAATAGCAGTGACATCATCACTGTGCTGTATATAGCCTGTGCAGAGGACAGAGCTGTGGGAAGGACCCAGCTGGCTCCGCCCACTACAGGCTGCCTGCAGAAAGTGAATAGAGGGGGCGGAGACCAGACCAGTCACCCTGCACAAGGAGAAAGAACAGAGCTGTGGGAGGGGCCAACAGTCTCCAACCAATACAGGCTTCCTTCTGAGAACCAAGAGGGGGCGGAGACGAGACCAGTCACCAGGGGCGGACTGACAACTCATGGGGCTCCCAGGCAATAGAGGATCATGGGGCCCCTGTGTCCTTGCCACACATTCAAAGCACACCCAAAAAAAACCTATAAAAGGTACCAGGGGCATTTTCATGGGGCCCCCTACTGACCCCGGGCCCTCGGGCAGTGCCCGAGTGCTCGAATGGTCAGTCTGCCCCTGCCAGTCACCCTTCACAAGGAGCGTGAGCAGAGCTGTGGGAGGGGCCAACAGTCTCCACCCATTACAGGCTGCCTGCAGAAAACTGAGGGGGCGGAGACGAGACCAGTCACCCTTCACAAGGAGAGACAGCAGAGCTGTGGGAGGGGCCAACAGTCTCCACCCATTACAGGCTGCCTGCAGAAAACTGAGGGGGCGGAGGCGAGACCAGTCACCCTTCACAAGGAGAGAACACAGAGCTGTGGGAGGGGCCAACAGTCTCCACCCATTACAGGCTGCCTGCAGAAAACTGAGGGGGTGGAGACGAGACCAGTCACCCTTCACAAGGAGAGAACACAGAGCTGTGGGAGGGGCCAACAGTCTCCACCCATTACAGGCTGCCTGCAGAAAACTGAGGGGGTGGAGACGAGACTAGTCACCCTTCACAAGGAGAGAGTGCAGAGCTGTGGGAGGGGCCAACAGTCTCCACCTATTACAGGCTGCCTTCAGAAAACTATGAGGGGGCGGAGACAAGACCAGTCACCCTTCAAAATTCAAAAGGAGAGAGTAGAGCTGTGGGAGGGGCCAGCAGTCTCCACCCATTACAGGCTTCCTGCAGAAAACTGCAGGAAGGGGCAGAGACAGGACCAGTCACCCCGCACAAGGCGAGAGAGAGTGCAGAGCTGTGGGAGGGGCCAGTCTCCACCCATTACAGGCTGCCTGCAGAAAACTGAGGGGGTGGAGACCAGACCAGTCCCCCTGAACAAAGAGAGGGGTTAGCAGTGAGCGGTCTTTATTCCAGGAAGTCTCACACTGGATGACTGCACAGATCTGGAAGAAATACACAAAGCTCACTGAGATTCCAGAAGAAGACACACGAGGAATGGATTTGGACAAAATGTCCTTTTCCCGGAGTGGTTCTTTAACCCTCGGTACACCTTAGTGCGGTTTTGCGGGCCGCACACGGAAGCCCGTTCATTTGAAGTAGCTACCGAGCCTCACAAACACAGGGAAAAGGTCCCTACACCTTTCCAGAAATCGCAGCCCTCACTGGGAGCAGCTGTACAGCGTGGTTCCGGGCACGGGGTGCGATTTCCAGTGCGGGCGGCGCACCATCAAGAATAGTGGCCCCTCCCACGGGTCCTGAATTTTGTGTGCGGGTGGTTGCAGCTGCGGCCCGGAGTGCGGATCCCGCAGCCTCTTCCACTCCCGAGTCTAAGGCCCTGTTTACACCTGAGTGACGCCGCTGCGTCGCGTCTTCGGAGCGGCGCTATTCATTTTGATTGGGCCTCTCTCCGCAAAGAAGCACCAAATTTTAGCACTTAACCAGTTGCACGTTTGCACCTGTTTTTACGCCTTTTATCGGCGACAATCGTGAAATCGCATCGCGTTTGAGGTGCCATTAAGAAATAACGGTGCCGCAAGCATGCCACACGTTTTGCCGCGATTCCAATCTGCTCAAATGTGAATGAGGCCTAATACTGCGACCTCTCAGATCCTGGGAATCCTTCGAGGGATCAGCGTGGGATGAACTTCAACATTTGGTGTCAGACGGGACGTTCTTCTTCCTACGCTTCCTCGGCAGCCCTGACAATGGAGGGGGAGGGAACCCCGAGTGCAGATATGTTATGATTGGCAGAGATGCCGGACCCCATTTAATTGTCTTCAGATCCTTTTCCCAGACTCCGAATTTTCCACTGATCGAGTTGTAGAACACTCCAGGAACCAGCTCTGAATTCTTACTGTTTGATACATCAAGTCCGTTTAAAGGGTCATCCCACCTTTCGGGTGTAAAAACATGCTTAGGATATATTCCTCAACAGTCATAAAGGGTATAAATCCAATGTGTATGCATTAAACGTTATTGCAAAGTCAGATATTACTTTGTAAAAGTAGCCGTGACCTGATCATTGTTCTCTACATATCCTGTGAAGAGAGTAGAACTGTAGGAGGGGCCCATCAGCTCCACCCACTACATGCTGCCTGCAGAAAAATACAGGAGGGGGCGGAGACCAGACCCGTCGCTCTGTGTAAAGAGAAAGAGCAGTGGGAGGGTCTCGGCGGGCTCCACCCACTACAGAAATATACAGGAGGGGGCGGAGACAAGACCTGTCGCTCTATGCAAGGAGAAAGAGCAGAGCTGAGGGAGGGGGCCAGTAGGCTCCACCCACTATAGAAAAATACAGGAGGGGGTGGAGATGAGAAATGTACCTCTGTAAAAGGAGAAAGAGCTGTGGGAGGGTCCTGGTGGGCTCCACCCACTACAAAAAAATACAGGAGGGGGTGGAGACAAGACCCGTCGCTCTGTGTAAGGAGAAAGAGCAGTGGGAGGGTCTCGGCGGGCTCCACCCACTAAAGAAAAATACAGGAGGGGGCGGAGACCAGACCTGTCGCTCTGTGCAAGGAGAAAGAGCTGTGGGAGGGTCCCGGCGGGCTCCACCCACTACAGAAAAATACAGGAGGGGGCGGAGACCAGACCTGTCGCTCTGTGCAAGGAGAAAGAGCAGAGCTGTGGGAGGGGGCCAGTATCTGTCTGTCTGTCTATAGATAGATAGAGATTTATATATATATATATATATATATATATATATATATACATATAATTTATCTATATATAAAATATAAATTATATATATAAAAAATATAAATAAATATATAGACAGACAGATAGATAGACAGATAGAGATCTATATCTATATATATCTATATATAATTTATATAATTTATATTTTTTTATATAGAAATAAATTATATAAATAATATGTAAAAAATATAAATATATATTATTATTATTATTATAATACAGGATTTATATAGTGCCAACAGTTTGCTCAGCGCTTTACAATATATATATATATATATATATATATTTATATATATATAAATTTATATTTTTTATATAATATATTATTTATATAATTTATATTTTTTATATATAGATAGATATTTTTTTTTTACATAATATAGTATTTATATTTTTATATAATATATTATTTATATAATTTATATTTTTTATATATAGATAGATATTTTTTTTTTACATAATATAGTATTTATAGTTATATATATGTATATATAGTGTGTATATCTATATACATTTTCTAGCTAGCAGTTGGCTGACTTCAGCTCCTCTTATCCCCCCCCCCTCTCTCTGTATACAGTTGCTCGTGTCAGTGTTGTCTTACATAAGATAAGAAAATGCACATAAAATATTTATGAGCGGAAAAAATGTGCCGGGTTTTGGTGATAGGAAAGAATGGTGGCCAGAGGCAGGCCACGGCGGTTAGATTGCAAGCTCTGTGTCCCATTGGTGCGGTGGATTTGCCATGTGGCATGATTCAGGCTGGCAGGAGGATATGTTGCGGCAGATGGTGTGACACAGTGATTAGTCTGTCAGGCTTTGTAATAAGTAGGTTTAGGAAGGAGCGTGGAAATGCTCACCCCCAGACTCCACTTACTAAGCGCCGAGATCTTCTAATTACAACACATGAGCGCTCCCAAATAATATGCAGGACACAAAGTTTTTTTGTCATTTTTTGCTGGGGGTGGTGTGGGGGATGGCGGGAGAGGCGAGGTGGAAGGGTTGTCACTGGTACCCATTAGAGTCGGACTGGCAGTCAGGCAATGCTGGCACTTGTCCTTGTCAGCTGGTAGGAGGTTCTCAGGGCTGTTCAAGCTCATGTTCTTAAAGCAGAATTCCACAAAAAAAACAAAAAAAAAACAAAAAAAAGATAATTAAAGAAAAGATAAAAAAACAGCTTTTTTCTGCAATAGTCACCTTTAATCCAGAGATTTTGCTACTTTTTTTCCTACCAAAAAACACTATTGTCTTCATTCAGCCGTACTAAAATGTAAGTATGTATCCAGTTTGGGAAGAAGCGGTGGAGGAAGTCAACGTTACAAAGGGGAAACAGTCATTTTTCTGTGAAGTACACGATACAGTGCCGGTCATTATACACAACATTCATCAATTCTCCAGTATGCGGCTGACCCCTCTTCCTGTTGCATCTGGGACCCCAATAACTGCATCATTGTCCTGTGACAACAGTATCTGTATCATTTCCTGGAACCCCCAATATCTGCATCATTGCTCTGGGACCCCGGTATCTGTATCATTGCTCTGGGATCCCGGTATCTGTATCATTGCTCTGGGACCCCAATATCTGCATCATTGTTCTGGGACCCCAACATCTGCATAATTGTTCTGGGACCCCGGTATCCGCATCATTGTTCTGGGACCCCGATATCTGCATAATTGCTCTGGAACCCCGGTATCTGTATCATTGCTCTGGGACCCTGGTATCTGTATCATTGTTCTGGGACCCCGATATCTGTATCATTGTTCTGGGACCCCGATATCTGTATCATTGTTCTGGGACCCTGATATCTGTATCATTTTTCTGGGACCCCGGTATCCGCATCATTGTTCTGGGACCCTGATATCTGCCTCATTGTTCTGGGCTCCCGGTATCTGCATCATTGTTCTGGGACCCCAATATCTGTATCATTGTTCTGGGACCCCAACATCTGCATCATTGTTCTGGGACCCCGGTATCTGCATCATTGTTCTGGGACCATGGTATCTGTATCATTGTTCTGGGACCCTGGTATCTGTATCATTGTTCTGGGACCCCGGTATCTGTATCATTGTTCTGGGACCCCGGTATCATCATTGTTCTGGGACCTCGATATCTGCATCATTGTTCTGGGACCCCGATATCTGTATCATTGTTCTGGGACCCCAATATCTGTATCATTGTTCTGGGACCTCGATATCTGCATCATTGTTCTGGGACCCCGGTATCTGCATCATTGTTCTGGGACCCTGATATCTGCCTCATTGTTCTGGGCCTCCGGTATCTGCATCATTGTTCTGGGACCCCAATATCTGTATCATTGTTCTGGGACCCCGGTATCTGCATCATTGTTCTGGGACCCCGGTATCTGCATCATTGTTCTGGGACCCTGGTATCTGTATCATTGTTCTGGGACCCCGGTATCATCATTGTTCTGGGACCTCGATATCTGCATCATTGTTCTGGGACCCCGATATCTGTATCATTGTTCTGGGACCCCAATATCTGTATCATTGTTCTGGGACCTCGATATCTGCATCATTGTTCTGGGACCCCGGTATCTGCATCATTGTTCTGTGCCCCCGGTATCTGCATCATTGTTCTGGGGCCCCGGTATCTGCATCATTGTTCTGGGACCCCGGTATCTGTATCATTGTTCTGGGACCTCGATATCTGCATCATTGTTCTGGGACCCCGGTATCTGCATCATTGTTCTGTGCCCCCGGTATCTGCATCATTGTTCTGGGGCCCCGGTATCTGCATCATTGTTCTGGGACCCCAATATCTGTATCATTGTTCTGGGACTCTGGTATCATCATTGTTCTGGGGCCCCAGTATGGTGCTCTGTTACATACCCTGAAACCATTGTCACCGCTCTTACAGTAAAGAACCCCTTCAGAATGGGCAGGTTAAGCAGCGTGCCCTGGTGTCCTGTGCGATGATCTGAGACATCCGGCCTGGACATGTCGGCAGTATAGTGTTGGTAACATACTTTTCTATCAGCCAACATGAAGGAATTCTCACGCAGTCTCCAGCGCATCAATATTTTACATGGTAATGAGCTGCTAACTGCAGGGATGGGAGATGTACATGAAATGCGGAGAACACCTCCGATGTGTCTGCTACATAAAACTGCACTCCTCTCCACACTCATTAAATCATCCTCCGGATTCTCCAGCTTTTTATCATATCTTCTTACAGGAAATGTAAACTCTTAACTCCATCGCACTTCATTTATCAGAAACAATTGCTTTTTTTTATAATGAAATACATGGTTTCCTTTTTTTTTTCATCCTTCATTGTATCTCGGTGCTGCTGATCTTTTGCGGCCTCTTTGTAGCCACGTCAACCTTCACTGACGGCTACACATTATTTCTCTGGGTGGGTTTCCCGACAAGAGTCTACGTCCCTTTGGTAATGTGCATCACCATTCGGCCGCTCGTAGCCTCCATTGGGAGAGTGACAACGCAGGAGAACAATTGGGAGGCGGGGGAAGTGTGTTGTCACCCTATCACAAGAAGTGCCTGAATAAGGACCCTCTTGGCTGGATCTGCTGATATTGTTTCATTGAAAGTGGCAGATTTTTAAAATGTTGAATGGCTTTTGGAATGACTGTACAGGGTTAAAATGTATATGAGAGCTGAACTCCGGGATCAGCAAATTTTGTCTTGATGCGTTGGCCATGTGTCTTCTTCTGGAATCTCGGTGAGCTTTGTTTATTTCTTCCAGATCTGTGCAGTCATCCAGTGTGAGACTCAAGGTCTTAGAGCAGTAGTACACTGAGTTACAAGGTCTTAGAGCAGTAGTACATTGACACTCAAGGTCCTAGAACATGGTGGACAGACCCCAGAGTCCCAGAGCTGTAGTACATTGACACTCAAGGTCCTAGAACATGATGGACCGACTCCAGAGTCCCAGAGCAGTAGTACACTGACATTCAAGGTTGCAGAGCTGTAGTACATTGACACTCAAGGTCCTAGAACATGGTGGACAGACCCCAGAGTCCCAGAGCAGTAGTACATTGACACTCAAGGTCCTAGAACATGATGGACCGACTCCAGAGTCCCAGAGCAGTAGTACACTGACATTCAAGGTTGCAGAGCAGTAGTACATTAACACTCAAGGTCCTAGAACATGATGGACCGACTCCAGAGTCCCAGAGCAGTAGTACACTGACATTCAAGGTTGCAGAGCTGTAGTACATTGACACTCAAGGTCCTAGAACATGGTGGACAGACCCCAGAGTCCCAGAGCTGTAGTACATTGACACTCAAGGTCCTAGAACATGGTGGACAGACCCCAGAGTCCCAGAGCAGTAGTACACTGACATTCAAGGTTGCAGAGCTGTAGTACATTGACACTCAAGGTCCTAGAACATGGTGGACAGACCCCAGAGTCCCAGAGCAGTAGTACACTGACATTCAAGGTTGCAGAGCTGTAGTACATTGACACTCAAGGTCCTAGAACATGGTGGACAGACCCCAGAGTCCCAGAGCAGTAGTATACTGACATTCAAGGCCCCAGAGTGGTAGTACATTGACATTCAGAGTCTGAGTTACAAGGTCTTAGAGCAGTAATAAATTGACACCCAATGTCCTAGAGCAGTTGTACAATGGCTTTGAAGGTTCCAGAGCAGTAGTGTACTGACACTCAAGGCCCCAGAGCAGTAGTACCCCAACACTCAAGGTGCTAGAGCAGTAGTACACTGACACTTGGGAACTCAAAACAATGGTACAGTGACACTTATGGTCGAACAATAATGGTTCAATGACATGGGGTCCAGTTCACCCAGATTTCCCAGAACAATGATGCAGATACCGGGGTCCCAGAACAATGATGCAGATACCGGGGTCCCAGAACAATGATGCAGATACCGGGGTCCCAGAACAATGATGCAGATACCGGGGTCCCAGAACAACGATAATAATAACGGGGTCCCAGAACAATTATGCAGAGACTGCTCACTGATGCTCTCTCTTCTTGCGCAGGGGGACTGGTCTGTCTCCGCCCCCGCCTGCAGTTTTCTATAGTGGGTGGGGCCTGTTGGGTCTCTCCCACAGCTTTGCTCTCTGCACAGGCTGTATAAAGCACAGTGATGGTGCCACCCCTCTTTTTACAAGGCAGTATCTGGGTTTCCAAAGGCATTTGTTGCACACAAAGTGGGTTTATTTTCTTTGTGTGGCTATGGAGGAAGGTTTGTGCCCGGAGTTCAGCTTTAACACGCAGCAACCATTAACCCCTCCGCCATATGTGACTGCCAGGCCAGGTTAGACATATGTATGACATCTGAACTCATTATGAAGTGGTCACCGATGATAATATTAATAGAAACAAATAGTTGTTTCCAAGGTAGTAGGGTCATGGATCACGGAATTTATAAATAGCCGGATACAAGGAATAAATATCATGGGAGTTATATGACGCTTTATCCTGGATTGTAAAAATAGATAATGTGGAGTGAAGCTTTCAGTGTGTATTGATTTCATGGGATGTCATGTCAGAGCGCAATTGTTCGATATGGACTTCATGACAAGATAATCTTTTACCCTTTCTGTTACTGACGCCCTTCAATTGATCCCGCTCATACAATATCATGGGGTGATCTATGGAAATCTGGGTGAACTGGACCCCATGTCACTGAACCATTGTTGTTCGACCATAAGTGTCACTGTACCATTGTTTTGAGTTCCCAATTGTCAGCGTACTACTGCTCTAGCACCTTGAGTGTCAGTGTACTACTGCTCTAGCACCTTAAGCGTCAGCATACTACTGCTCTAGCACATTGAGTGTCAGTGTACTACTGCTCTAGCACCTTAAGCGTCAGTGTACTACTGCTCTAGCACCTTGAGTGTCAGTGTACTACTGCTCTAGCACCTTGAGTGTCAGTGTACTACTGCTCTAGCACCTTGAGTGTCAGTGTACTACTGCTCTGGGGCCTTTAGTGTCAGTACACTACTGCTCTGGAACCTTCAAAGCCATTGTACAACTACTCTAGGATATTGGGTGTCAATTTATTACTGCTCTAACACAGTGTAAATCAGACCCTGAGTGTCAATATACTACCACTCTGGGGCCTTGAATGTCAGTATACTACTGCTCTGGGACTCTGAGGTCTGTTCACCATGTTCTAGGACCTTGAGTGTCTATGTACTACTGTTCTAAGACCTTGTAACTCAGTGTACTACAGCTCTAAGACTTTGAGTGTCAATGTACTACAGCTCTAAGACCTTGTAACTACATGTACTACTGCTCTAAGACCTTGAGTGTCAATGTACTACTGCTCTAAGACCTTGTAACTACATGTACTACTGCTCTAAGACCTTGAGTGTCAATGTACTACTGCTCTAAGACCTTGTAACTACATGTACTACTGCTCTAAGACCTTGAGTGTCAATGTAGTACTGCTCTAAGACCTTGTAACTACATGTACTACTGTTCTAAGACCTTGTAACTACATGTACTACTGCTCTAAGGCCTTGAGTGTCAATGTAGTACTGCTCTAAGACCTTGTAACTACATGTACTACTGTTCTAAGACCTTGAGTGTCAATGTACTACTGCTCTAAGACCTTGTAACTACATGTACTACTGCTCTAAGACCTTGTAACTACATGTACTACTGCTCTAAGACCTTGTAACTACATGTACTACTGCTCTAAGACCTTGTAACTACATGTACTACTGCTCTAAGGCCTTGTAACTCAGTGTACTACTGCTCTTAGGCCTTATGAGTCAGTTCACTGCTGTTCTGGCACCTTAAGTATCAAAGTACAACTGCTTTGGGACCCCAAGTGTCAGTGCTCTGGGACTGAGGGGTCTATGTACCATGTTTTAAGATCACGAGTATCAGTGTATCACAACCCTGAGACCTTGAGTGTCAGTATACCACTGCTCTGGGACTGAGGGATCTGTGTACCATGTTGCATGACCATGAGTGCCAGTGTATCACTTTTCAGAGACTGCAAATGGCACGGGGCATAAACATGTACTCCTGTTCAATACAATAGATTTTTCTATAAGAATGGTGGTAGCCAGACCTTCTAACCAGCCTCTTGTATCTATAAATACTATGCATGTTCCATTGTTCTGGAGCTCAGCAGTGTTCTGAGGTCCCGGTATCTGTATCAATGTCCTGGAACCCCAGTATTTGTATCATTGTCCTGGGACCCCAGTGTCTGTATCATTTTCCTTGGACCCCCGTATCTGTATCATTGTCCTGGAACCCTGGTATTTGTATCATTGTTCTGGAACCCCAAGATCTGTATCATTGTTCTGGAACCCTGGTATTTGTATCATTGTTCTGGGACCCCAAGATCTGTATCATTGTTCTAGGACCCCAGTATCTGTATCATTGTCCTGGAACCCCAGTATTTGTATCATTGTCCTGGGACCCCAGTGTCTGTATCATTTTCCTTGGACCCCGGTATCTGTATCATTGTCCTGGAACCCTGGTATTTGTATCATTGTTCTGGAACCCCAAGATCTGTATCATTGTTCTGGAACCCTGGTATTTGTATCATTGTTCTGGGACCCCAAGATCTGTATCATTGTTCTAGGACCCCAGTATCTGTATCATTGTCCTGGGACCCTGGTATTTGTATCATTGTTCTGGAACCCTGATATCTGTATCATAGTCCTGGGACCCCAATAACTGTATCATTGTCCGGGGACCACAGTATCTGTATAATTTCCTGGAACCCAGATATTTGCATAATTGTTTTGGGACCCCAATATCTGCATCATTGTTCTGGGACCCCAGTATCTGTATCATTCTCCTGGGACCTTGGTATCTCCCTCATTATTCTAGGACCCCAGTATCTGTATCATTGTCCTGCATCCTATTTTGGGACCTCTTGTTATACTGCGACAGCCAAGTGACAATGTGCTTCTGTGGTAGATGTCAGGGTGCCGATGTCCTTGTATCCTCCTCGTGCCACCAATCTGAGTTCCTAGACACCTTCCTATACAGAACAATGATGAGCAACAACAACCCTCATCAGATCCATCAGGCTAATGAAAGCTGGTTATTGATTACTGGCTGCACCCCCCCCTCTCATTTTAAATGTTGCCGTTCAACTTGCGGTATCTGCAGCAGCCATCAATTTGCTATAATTTGCTTTAACCAATGCAGGATGTGAAGATGTCCATTTTGGATTAAATGAATTGTACTTTCAAATGTTTTCATTGTTCTAACTGGGTATTAGTGTAGTTCTAGTCCCTGTATTGTTTGCCTTTCCTTGTAATGATGGATCACATGTTGTGTCTTGAGTCATGGCTCATCGATTCCCGTGTGTCCATGTATTAATTCACCTAGCTTGTCCCTATTTGGACAAGGTCCCACAGTGTACGCCGCCATTTGCTCTGTGTTGGATCATAAACGTGGGTGTGCCAATGTAATGAAAACACATCCCTTCCCTTCATTGCCCTGCCTACTTGTGTCTGTGTCAGATCTAATTACTGTGTAGCTCTCACCTGCAGATCACTAGATTGAGAGACCCGGGGACAAGGGCGGACTGACAACTCATGGGGCCCCCGGGCAATAGGGGATCATGGGGCCCCTGTGTCCTTGCCCAAACTCAAAAAAGCTTATGAAAAAGGTACCAGGGGCATCTCATGGGGTCCCCTACTGACCCCGGGCCCGAGTCTCCAAATGGTCAGTCCGCCCCTGCCCAGGGATATTTGTGGGATATGTAGTGTAGCGCTATCCTCCGTAGGAACTGCAAGTTGATGTGTGCCCTCTTCTCTTTGTCTCGACTGTAACGGAACCGACCCAGTCTGCGCTTGGGTACTTCCATTATAATACCGCTTCCCTGTCCGAACACCGACCACAAACACCACAGCAGACCAAACAAGACTAGACGACACCAGTCTGTCTGAACATGGAACTCTTTATTTGAAACTCGAACTGGCTTTTTTATACACTCGGGACAAATCCCCCCTTCCTGCATGACACAGGGCGGGGCTATCTACACTTAGCAACAAGAGACACACAGGTATTCAAACTTCACACCAGCAGACAGTCCCATCAGGAGGGAGGGCTGCTGGAGACACCCCCCACTAAGCTAATAAATACATACATCCCATATTAGTTAGTTTTCTCCCAAGCAAGACACACAATAGAACAATGGGATGCAACCACATGGCATTAAACAATGAACAACCCCCCACCCCAATATTAGGACAGATCACCCTGTACCCCTAACAGGCACAGGGTGACTTACACATAATAGGGATATGGGGAGCTGAGACAGGGGTCTCCCCACCTCTCCAAAGTGAGCTATGTTCCATGGGCCCCCCACTTCAAGAGCTTCATCCCCTCTGACACCAGAAACGTATTTACCATAAGGCAAACAAGGCATTTGACTAAGGCAGCATTTTTTTTTGGGGGGGGGTTGGCAGCACTGGCACTGCTACCCCCTCCCAGCAGAAGTGACACATGTGGCAGGCAGTTACTGAGGGTGCGGAGCAGGTGAGGGCTGCTGGAGGGTGTCCAACTCTCGTTCCTGGATCAAGAGGAAGGTGTCGGCCTTTCCTCCTTCATGGCGCTTGGGGTGGCCGACGGTTGTCATTCCGAAGGCGAGTGCTGGAAAATCTCTCTCTTTGTCCCCTCATCGGGTTAAGCGTTTGACCATGAAAGGGCAGTACAGTAAGTGGCAACAATTAGAGGCTAATCTACAGCTGATTCCAAGTTCAACATACATAAAGAATATCGGCACCACTGTAAGTGCAGCAGTGGGCAGTAATAAATCTCAGACTACAAATGCAATACTATACTTTCTGAGCGCATCAATGGTGGCTGTACTAAGCTGAGACTGATTGGTGCACATTGTCCATAGAGAGAAATTGGTAGTAGGTGACAAAAAAGGGCCAGGAGTGAGATGTATGAAAGAGGGCGATGAATGGGGCAGTCTCTTAATAGAGTTTCTTCTGCCGGCTATTGTTGGGGCCCTTAAAGTGAAGATGATGCACTTGTAGATACTCCCAATAATCCAGCAGACAGTGTAGAATAAAAGGATGTGGTAAACATGGCACAGAAAGAATGTTCAGGAACAGGAAGGGAGATATCAGAGTGAATTACAAATATGATGCAATGTGCTTAGTGTCCTGCCTCATAACTCAGATCCTGCTAACCAGGGTAGCTATGGACATCGGGCCCTCTCGCTTTTCCCTGCGTTTCAGTCTGTGGCTCACTGTTGAATGAGGCACTCCGCTCTCTCTCCCTCTTCGGAGTGTCTCCGACATTGTGGAGTAGGAAACTATGGGTGTGTAGCCTCTCTGGTCTCCCTGCAGCAAGTTCAGAGCCCATGCATTATGCCTGGTGTTACCCAGACAGGGCATTGCTTTCTCTCTGCATTGTCTCCCCAGGAGGACTGACCAGGTCCGGTCTAGCAGTGGGCCGGCTCTGTTCACCAATCTGCTCTCTGCCAAGTTCGCCCAAATCGCCCACTCCGCTGCTCCCAAGCTATCTTCCTCTCTAGCTCCCTCATCACCTCCTCCCTCCCTCGCCTCTAGGACTTCTCCAGAGCCTCTCCCATCCTTTGGAACTCCCTACCACAGTATGTCCAGTCAGCCCCCACCCTGTCTGCCTTTAGGCGATCTTTGAAAACTCACTTCTTCAGGGAAGCCTACCCCACCTCCACCTAAGAACTGTACTTGAGTTACCTGCACCAGATCATCCCCCGTAGCTATCACCTTTTGTATCACCTCCCCCTTCCTTTAGATTGTAAGCTCCACGAGCCGGGCCCTCCTATTCCTTCTGTACTGAAATGTATTGTAATTGTACTGTCTCCCTTATATTGTAAAGCGCTGCGTATACTGTTGGCGCCATAAATCCTGTATAATAATAATAATATTAATGGTGCAAAAAGAGCGAAGATTCCCAGGATATGCGGTAACAACCCTTCTCACTCCTCCCCCTTGTTTCTCAGTGTCTCTTTGGAACTGAAATGAAACAGAGTTTGCTGGTCCATTGCACAGCCGCTGGTTCAAACTACAACTCCCATGATTCAGTGCTCTACATAGGAGTGCATTGACTGATCACGCTCAACTCTCCCCTTGCTGGCTAGAGGAGACAGTGCAGCAAACAAACTGCACCACCTTTGAACTTAGAGAAATGGAAGGCATTGTCTCTCTCTCTCTCTGTTGCTGTAGCTCCACACCTGGCTACAGTAGTTTCTTCACAGGAAGTGTCAGTTCTCACACTACAGACAAAGGTCATACATTAACCTGTACAGTGCCATGCCACATGCCTCCCGTTTGAACACAAACTGACATTTCTGACAATGGAGTGTGAAGATTGACTCTGCTATAGGATGTGTGTACAGGGCTACCTACCTGCACCTGCTTCCTACACACTCCATTAAGTCCCAGTCCCCCACCACATGCCAATCAGCAGAACAAAACAAGTGCTGCTGCGTAGAGGGGAGGGAGATCAGCGAACGTCTGTTCAATGCTCTCCTCTTCCAGCTAAAGGCCCAGTAGTAAATTGTCGCTTTCCTCAGCCAGTATGGCAGACTTCAATGAAGAGCGGAGGACACTGGAGGACGGGAGACATCAGGGGTTCTGACAACTCATGGGGCCCCTGGGCAATAGGGGATCATGGGGTCCCTGTGTCCTCACCCACACTCAAACCACACCCAAAAAGGCCTATGAAAGGTACCAGGGGCATCTCATGGGGCCTCCTACTGACCCTGGGCCCTTGGGCAGTGCCCGAGTGCCCCTGCCCTGAAGTCTCATTAAAGAGAGTCTGTCACCAAAAATATCACATATCACAGTGCACGCCAAAGAACAATAATTCCAAAATCCATTATTCATGGATAACTCTAATCTGATGACTTGCAGGGGCTTTTAAACCGTTGCCTTTGGAAAGTCCTGACCGTATCAGAAATTTCAGTTTTTCGGGAAGAATTGGCCTTGAAACCAATCCTCTGATTGGCTGCTTGACTTTCCCTTTGAAGTAAAAAGCCCCCTTGTGAGGAATATTCTCCGTATTCTCCTTTGCTTACTAACGAAATGAAGACGCAACGATCTATCACCAGCGAGCTGTCATAATTGTCAGTTCAAATTAATGGCAGCCGAGGAAGGTGTACCTTCCCAGACATATGTTTTATCCTTGAGGGAACCCAGCCAGAATCCTTTGTTCTGTCTTCCTTCCTCTTCGCCTTCGTCTGTTTTCTACATATCCCACACATTTTGTCAATTTCCAGGTCACTAATCTCACTGCCGAAACGATTCCTTCCACTTCAAAGCAGCAGCACCGAGTCAGGTAGATGGCGGGCGTCCTTTGGAAGGATTGTTTTGTGCTAATTGATTTTTCATCTTTTTACCCTCTTCGGACCGGGGGGGGCTTCAAAGCCAGAGCCTTAATTTCGGTAGAAGACTGTTTTGTGTGAGCTCCTTTCCTGCACTACATGTATGTCCAACCCAGAGGCATAACTAGAACCTTCAGGTTCTAGAACCCCAGGCCGTGGCCCTTCCCACTGATTTCGGCGCTCTTTACTCCCATCATGGGACCCTTTATTACAGTCTGGTAATGGGACTCTTTCACGTGTTCTGCAGTTGACCCCCTTCCTGCCATCTTGGCCAAACCCCAACCCCCCAACGGTGGCAGAACACCAGGGCCTGGACGCAAGTGCAACCTTGGTAGTTCCGCCACTGGTGTTAGTAGTTTTTTATTTTTATTATTTTATCATTGTATTTTATTTTTTTTTTACTATTTTTTTTTTTTTACTATTTTTTAGGAGCTGCATTGGGGGTCTTTGGTTAGATATTTGGTGTTTCACCTTTGAGGCAGAGAAAGGAGATTGAGGACACAGCCCACAATCGCCATCTCTGCAGCCTCAGCTGCACAGAATGAACGGACAGGAATAGCTCTGTACAGAGTTTCCCATTCTTTCAGAAACTGAAGCATAGGAATCATTGACTCTGTCCATTCAGGAAAGGAAAGGCCTGGTAAATTACATATTTATCAGCCCTTTCCCCAGTCTCCATCTAGACACATCCCCTGCAGCCGCCGGCAGGAGAAAGGAGGGGGCAAGCTGGCAGTACTGCTCAGGAGGGGGGCCCAGGGGCAGCAGGACCTGGATAGGAGGGGCAGCATATAGAGGAACTGATCCCCTCCTTTTTTCTCCTGCAGTCGCTGAATGCCTGCAGGAGGGAGGGGGGAGAAGTAGGCTTTCAGAAGATGCAAGAGGAGAATGGAGGGTATCGGTTCCTCTATGTGCCGGCCCTTCTATCCAGGTGTACAAAGGGCCCCCTGGAGCAAGGGACTGGGTCGCAATTGCAATCCCTGCAGGGATGCCCCTGCTCCAACCTTCAAATTATTACAGAACACAGCAGCAACATGGAAATTGATGGGAGGAACCATTGAGCACTTTAAGGACTATGAACATGGGCTACCCGACATGTGAGAAACAAGCAAAAGAAGTCCCTGACAGGGCTGTCTTAATGCATGGGCAGTGCCCAGGGGCCCCATGATAATCTTGCATTACATCATACTTTCCAACTGTCCTGGATTTGCTGAGCCAGTCATGCTTTTTACTAAGCTGTCCCAGGATAGCCCAGGCAGTGTCCCAGACCCTGTACCGTGCCTTCCTGATCCCAGTATTCTGCCCCCCCCCCCCCCCCCAGGATAGCCCAGGCAGTGTCCCAGACCCTGTACCGTGCCCTCCTGATCCCAGTATTCTGCCCCCCCAGGATAGCCCAGGCAGTGTCCCAGACCCTGTACCGTGCCCTCCTGATCCCTCCTTCTGCCCCCCCCCCTTACCCCATACTCTGCCCTTTAGGTTGATTCGTCTTTGATTTATGCATGTTTTCTTATTCAATTTTATTGAAAGTATTAATAAATATATGTATGTATCAACTATTTTTTAATTTAATACTTGAGAGTAGGTGTATAAATTAAAGCAGGCTGGTAGGGTCCCCAGTGCATTACTTTTCTCAGGGGCCCATGATGCTATTAAGATGGCCCTGGTCCCTGACCCTTTTGCAAAATCCCACCACACCGAACGTCATGGTGCTACAGCACTATGAATTTTGGCTCATGCATTAGCAAATGTATGGGGGTGCCATTAAGAATGAATGGTGCCGCTGTGCGACTGCAAAAGGGCCGTGTGTGTCTGTGCATGTCTAGAAAGCAATTCACTATTGCTTCCCCAAACCCAAAGGCATGCTTTCCCCTATTTGACAGCCAACATTTCACCAAAATCTCCCTTAGGGATACCATGTGCCTCTAATACAACCTTTAAATATCATACCAAACTCTTTTTTTTTTTTTCCCATCATGGATCATGGCTATGGTCGTGGCTTCATGGCTTTTTTCCCATCATGGATCATGGCTATGGTCGTGGCTTCATGGCTTTTTTCCCATCATGGATCGTGGCTATGGTCATGGCTTTTTTCCCATCATGGATCATGGCTATGGTCATGGCTTCATGGCTTTTTTCCCATCATGGATCATGGCTATGGTCGTGGCTTTTTTCCCATCATGGATCATGGCTATGGTCGTGGCTTTTTTCCCATCATGGATCATGGCTATGGTCGTGGCTTCATGCCTTTTTTCCCATCATGGATCATGGCTATGGTCGTGGCTTCATGGCTTTTTTTCCATCATGGATCATGGCTATGGTCATGGCTTTTTTCCCATCATGGATCATGGCTATGGTCGTGGCTTCATGGCTTTTTTCCCATCATGGATCATGGCTATGGTCGTGGCTTCATGGCTTTTTTCCCATCATGGATCATGGCTATGGTCGTGGCTTCATGGTTTTTTTCCCATCATGGATCATGGCTATGGTCATGGCTTTTTTCCCCATCATGGATCATGGCTATGGTCATGGCTTTTTTCCCATCATGGATCATGGCTATGGTCGTGGCTTCATGGCTTTTTTCCCATCATGGATCATGGCTATGGTCATGGCTTTTTTCCCCATCATGGATCATGGCTATGGTCATGGCTTTTTTCCCATCATGGATCATGGCTATGGTCGTGGCTTCATGGCTTTTTTCCCATCATGGATCATGGCTATGGTCGTGGCTTCATGGCTTTTTTCCCATCATGGATCATGGCTATGGTCGTGGCTTCATGGCTTTTTTCCCATCATGGATCATAGCTATGGATTGGTTTGTTGCCATAACAGAAGACCCTTGTGCAGTTTTATTGAAGGGGTCTTCCTGTACAGTAGAGAGCCCAGGGGTCCCCATAGTATATATAAGAGTTCAGTAGACACCGCAGCCCAGAACTGGGTCAGTCTAGGACACACCCACCATCTGCCTTTTGCGCACCGTGCTTTGATCGGTAGGGAGCAGTTCATTTTTCTATTCACAACTCTCAGGTCGTTCTGAGCATAACTCATTCAAACAAGAAAATGAGATTGCTGCGCTCTGGGTGCTAAGTGTTGTTTTATAGAAAGCATTGCTGTGCGCTGTGTGTTTCTTACTGATCTCTGTGCCGGGGACGCACACACGAGCTGTCCTCTCGGTGTGATACAGATCACTGAGATTACTGTAAGCATGACTAGTTATCAAGGCTGAAACAAACAAATGAAAATGCAGAGAAGTGACATGAGTCTGTGCCGGGATAAACTGGGGTAAAGAGCAAACGAGGTCTCAGGTCTTACACAAGTTAAGACTTTGGAACGAATGACTGATGGGTGGCTGTGCGTCCTGAAGGCTGAAAACTGCAGATATTCCAAAGACTCAACGCTCAAGAAAAGAGGTTTTTTTTTCCTTTTACATTATTGAGGTCCCAATGGGACAACACAGCTGTAGTACTTTGTCCCATCTCCCTAGGTGCCTAGACAAGGCTCCACTCCCCCTTGGCACATGGCTGCCCAACACCGCAGCTAGCAAGGAGATGGCTGCTTTACTTTACAGCGTCTGTCTCCAGGTCCCAGCATTTGCCCCAGGCAAGCACTGGAAAGAGGAATGCAAGCCTCAATGTAAGTGCTTGGGCCTGGGGATAGGCACTCTAAAGATGGCTGCAGAACTTTATCTTGATTTCAGCTGCTCAAGCACATAAAATGAGGGGCCAAAAAATGGAGAAGTCCACAATGAAATCAACAAATATTGCTCTGTTTATTTCCTCCTCGGTGGACCTCAGGACTGATTGGATTAGAAGGCACTGGGTCCCTCAGTTCCCCACACTAGAGAAGTATGTCTAACCCCAGAGGCCTTATGGCACATGTGTCAAACAGAAAACCCGCAGCCCGTATCCAGCCCTCCAGGTCATTTCATGTGGCCCCCGTACCTCTCCTGTAGCTGCAGCACCCCCCCTTGTCTACGCCTTTACCTAGTCTCAGCAGTCAGCTGTAGTGAGGAGGACAGGACTCCTCTGCCAGATCCTGCACTTTCCCTTGTAGCCATGGAGAGGCTTATCTCTGTTCCTCCCACATCTCAGGAGGGCGGCAGCAGAGAGGAGGACAGAATTCTCACTACAGAGCCTGCCCCTCTCTGTGCAGCCGCAGCACCCCCTCATCTCTGCCTCCCCTGGTCTCAGCATTGAGCTGCAGAGATGAGGATCAAACTCCTCTGCCAGATCCTGCACTTCTCCATACAGCAGTCAGCAGCAGAGAGGACAGAATTGACACTACAGAGCCTGCCCCTCTCTGTGCAGCTACAGCAGCACCTCATCTCTGCCTCCCCTGGTCTTAGCATTGAGCTGGAGAGATGAGGATCGAACTCCTCTGCCAGATCCTGCACTTCTCTATGCAGCCACAGAGAGGCTTGTCTTGGGTCTCCCCCCTCCATTTCAGCAGTCAGCAGCAGAGAGGAGGACAGAATTGCCACTACAGAGCCTGCCCCTCTCTGTGCAGCTACAGCACCCCCTCATCTCCGTCTCCCCTGGTCTCAGCATTGAGCTGCAGAGATGAGGAGAGAACTCCTCTGTCAGATCCTGCACTTCTTCATCCAGCTACAGAGAGCCTTGTCTCTTTTTACCCCCCATCTCAACAGGCAGCAGCAGAGAGGAGGAAAGAATTGCCACTACAGATCCTGCTCCTCTCTGTGCAGCCGCAGCACCCCCTCTTCTCCACCTCACCTGGTCTCAGCATTGAGCTGCAGAGAAGAGGATCAAACTCCTCTGCCAGATCCTGCGCTTCTCTGTGCAGCCACAGAGAGCCTTATATATTTTTACCCCCATCTCAGCAGGCAGCAGCAGAGAGGAAGACAGAACTTTGCCTACACCTCTCTGTGCAGCTGCTGCACCTTCTCATCTCCTCCTCCCCTTTTCTCAGCATCCAGCATATTCCAGTCCTCCTCCAGACCCTGCACTTTCTACTTCTCAGCTTCTTCCTGGCTGCAGTACAAGGTAAGCACGGTGCACTGTGATGTAAGGGAGGTTAGGGGGCTCTTGACTTCTGATGTAGTGAGGGTGCTCTGGACATCTTATAGATACAACCGACCTTTTAAGGGCAACCATACCCACAATGATTTGGAGTTTGCCACCCCTGCCTTAAGGTTTCCTTGTCCCATGGGAAGCATTTCTCAGGACCTGCCTTATATCAGGGTACTGTTCAGTCATGGCAGAAATACCGGCACATTACATTCACATGATTGGCCAGCTTGAACATGGATTGCAATATGTGAGAACCAAGAATCTCTGTTTGCTAGAAGGATGTACAGCACTGGGCAGACGGTCATTGAGAATACTAGAAGGCTCTCCATATATGACCACAGAGCTAAGCTCCGCTCATCTACTCTTCCACCCATCCATTGAAAGTACCTCCATGGCCAATTAGAACATTATTGCTGCCATTGGATGGCTGGGAGCTTAACAACAAATACGTGGCTTCGTTTTTTGTAGCTAACAAAGGTGATAACCGGTCCCTTGTGGTTCCTGCTCTTAGATCACCCCTGCCTTATGGTTCCCTTGTCCCATGGTCAGTATTTCTCAGGACCTGCCTTATATCAGGGTACTGTGCAGTCATGGCAGATACCGAATACTGGCACATTACATTCACATGCTTGGCCAGCTTGAACATGGATTGCAATGTGTGAGAACCAAGAATCTCTGTTTGCTAGAAGAATGTACAGCAGTGGGCAGACGGTTGTTGAGAATACTAGAAGGTTCTCCATATCTGACCGCAGAGCTAAGCTCCGCTCATCTACTCTTCCACCCATCCATTGAAAGTACCTCCATGGCCAATTAGAACACTATTGCTGCCATTGGATGGCTGGGAGCTTAACAACATATACGTGGCTTCGTTTTTTTGTAGCTAACAAAGGTGATAACCGGTCCCTTGTGGTTCCTGCTCTTAGACGAAGCTTAATTGTGTTTTTATTGCAGGTTTCCTGTAATGCTGTTCCATCACGTGGACTCCTCTTCTGAGGTCTTCTCCACTACGTCAAAAGTCTCAATGGTAGACGGCCTTTCAGAGGGATTGGATGGAGATGGCATTGCAGCACAGCTTGGCCAGGAGACGTTTGTAGCTGTGTGGCTCCCAGCGGGTGGCACAGTGAACATCTCAGAGTGGGGGAAGGTGGCTAGAAGGAGGAGCGGAGGGGGTCGCAAGACTTGGAGGGGGGGGGGGATGGCTTGGAGGTACTCATGCGCTGGCAGGTACTTTGTGTAAGATAATGCCCATCTGTACTGTCCCCTAAAATGTCAGCAGGACAGGAAGTGCAGGCTCAACCGTACACTATAAATCCGTGTTCTCCAAACTGCAATCTGGGGGTCAGATGCAGCCCTTTGACTGCCTTTATTTAGCGCTTGGGGCACTATTCCTCTTGCTGACACCAATGATGGGGCGCTATTCCTCTTGCTGACACCAATGATGGGGCGCTATTCCTCCTGCTGACACCAATGATGGGGCGCTATTCCTCCCGCTGACATTAATGATGGGGCGCTATTCCTCCCGCTGACACCAATGATGGGGCGCCATTCCTCCCGCTGACACCAATGATGGGGCGCCATTCCTTCTATTGACACCAACGATGGGGCGCCATTCCTCCTGCTGACACCAACGTTGGGGCGCCATTCCTCCTGCTGACACCAACGATGGGGCGCCATTCCTCCTGCTGACACCAACAATGGGGCGCCATTCCTCCTGCTGACACCAATGATGGGGCACTATTCCTCCCGCTGACACCAATGATGGGGCACTATTCCTACTGCTGACTCCAATGATGGGACACTATTCCTCCCACTGACACCAATGATGGGGCACTATTCCTCCCGCTGATACCAATGATGGGGCACTATTCCTACTGCTAACACCAACAATGGGGTGGTATTCCTTCTACTGACACCAATGATGGGCACTATTCCTCCAACTGACACTAACTATGGGGAATAATTCCTTCCACTGACACCAATAATGGGGCACCATTCCTGCCACTGACACCAATGATGGGACACTATTCCTCCCACTGACACCAATGATGGGGCACTATTCCTCCCACTGACACCAATGATGGGACACTATTCCTCCCACTGACACCAGCAATGGGGCACTATTCATCTTGCTGACTCACAACAATTGGGCAATAATTCCCAGACCGACACCGACAATAGGGTACTATTCCTCCCACTTACACCAAAGGGGCACTATTTCTTCCACTGACATCAATGATGGGGCACTATTCCTCCTACTGACAGCAACAATGGGCAATATTTCCTGCACTGACACCAACAATAAGGTACTATTCCTTCTAGTGACACCAACGCCGGGGTACTATTCCTTCCACTGACACCAATGATGGGGGACTATTCCTCCCCCTAATAGCAAAGGTGGGTTTGTGATTTACTCCCACTAGCCGCAGTCTGGACCCTCTACAGTCTGCAGGACAGTAAACTGGCCCTTTTGTTTGGAAAGTCTGGAGACTCCCTGCTTGAAATGATCCAAACCGATCTCCGTACCACACGATGTACAAAGTATAATCGCACATTTCAGGAGATGCTGACTTTTCCTTCATTGGCAGAACTCCAGGAACATATTTAAAAATCCTGTTTTAGTCAAGTTATGAATTAATTAAAAAGCAACAACTGTATATTAAACCACTAATAGCATTAACTCCGAAGTTTAATCGGCTTATTATTATTTTTTTGCTTTCCCTGGTCCCCCCTCATCAACATGCTAATGGCATTGCGGAATAAAACCTTTCCGTTCTCATCAAACACCTTATTGTAGGCGCAGGGATGCCAGACTGAGACGTCCTGCATTGTTCTTTTACCTTGCCCAGCACTGTCGGTGTGACATGGTTGCAGGCACTGGGGGCGAAGGGGGGGCAAAGGGGGAGGTGGGGGGTGGAACGGAGATGACAAGAACTTCAGCAGCGTGATGATCCTTTTTTTTTTTTTATAGAAAGCCTAGAGGTAGAAGGGTTCGGATTTTTGAGCTACCACCTCCGTATGTATACGTTTATGAATACAAATTTTGAATAGAGATACAAAAGAAAAAAAATTTGAATAGAAATACAAAAATTTAAAAAAATGTTTTAATAGAAATACATTTTTTTTAAAAATAGAAATACAAAAAGCCTCTCATGGCTTATTTATTCATAAAAACTGATATTCAGTAATAGAAGACCGTCATATATTTAAAGTGATTCTAAAGGCTTAATGTAAAAAACAAAAACAAACAAACAGAAAAAAAACAAACAGGAAAAAAACCAAACAGACAGAAAGAAAAACCAAACAAACAGAAAAAAACTAACAAACAGAAAAAAAGCCAAACAGAGAAAAAACCCAAACAGGAAAAAAACCCCAAACCTTGTATACTTACCTATTGTGTGTAATGGCTCTGCATAGAGAAGCTCGGATCATCCTCTTCTTGGGTCCCCCGCAGGTTCTCCTGGCCCCTCCCTCCTATCGGGTGCCCCTAAAGCAAGCAGCTTGCTACGGGGGCACCCGAGCATGTGCACTCCACCGCTGTTGCTCCATGTATCCATTCACACATGGAGCTGTGGCTTGGCCCTGCCCCCTCTCTCTTCGTATTGGCTCACTGGCTGTGATTAACAGCAGTGGGAGCCAATGGTTCCCACTGTTGTCTCAGCCAATGAGGAGAATAAGTCATGGGATAGCCGACAATCCAGTGTGCATCGCTGGATCGAGAGGGGGCTTAGATGAGTATTAGGTATTTGGTTCCACAGTGGATGGACCCAGCTCAACGCGTTTCACATCTTCATGTTGGTTCCACAGTGGATGGACACAGCTCAACGCGCTTCACATCTTCATGTTGGTTCCACAGTGGATGGACACAGCTCAACGCGTTTCACATCTTCATGTTGGTTCCACAGTGGATGGACACAGCTCAACGCGTTTCACATCTTCATGTTGGTTCCACAGTGGATGGACACAGCTCAACGCATTTCACTGCTTGCAGCTTCTGCAAGGCGTTGCATTGTATTCATCCGCTGTGGAACCAACATGAAGATGTGACACGACTCCTATACCATACTGGGGGGTTGGACAGCTGGGCTGCAGATCTTAACCGCTTACCCCAGAAGGACCGATCGATCATGTGACCACTGTGATTGGCCGTCACAGCGGTCACATGATTGGAGGCCAGTTCTGTTGGCTTCCAGTGACTATTAGAGACGGAGAACTGTTCATGTTGATTGGGAGATTTTCGCTTTCACACAACAAGGGATATTTGGCAGAGGACACCTGTCTGCGCATTTAGCCGTTTAGGCAGAATTCATCTTTAATAATCACGTGGGGGGGGGGAGGGGGGAGATTCACCAAAACTGGAGAGAGTGAATCTGGTGCAGCTGTGCATGGGAGCCAATCAGCTTCCAGGTTTTGTCAAAGCTTAAACGAGCAAGATGAAGTTATAAGCTGATTGGCTGCCATGCAGAGCTGCACCAGATTCTGAGTGCTCAACTTTTAGTAAGCCCCCCCCCCAATGGGGTTATTAACCAGTTCCTGATCACATGACTAAGGAACAGGCCAATCACAGCTGCCTTTACCATGTGACCAGCTGTGTCCAATCAGTGTAGCCCCATCAGTGCAGCCAATAGTGCTCATCTGTGCCCATATGTGCTGGCAATCAGTGCCATCATTTGAATCAGTGCCCATCAGCTGAATCAGGACCATCAGTTGAATCAGTGCCCATCAGCTGAATCAGGACCACCCATCAGTGCCGCCTAATGCCAATCAGTGCCACCTATCAGTTCCCATCAGTTGAATCAGTGTCCATCAGTTGAATCATTGACCATCAGCTTAATCAGTACCACCCATCAGTGCCGCCTAACAATGCCAATCAGTGCCACCTATCAATGGCCATCAGTTGAATCAGTGCCCATCAGCTGAATCAGTACCACCCATCAGTTGAATCAGTGCCCATAAGTTGAATCAGTGCCCATCAGTGCAGCCTATCAGTGCCCATCAGTGATTCCTCATCAGTGCAGCCTATCGATGCCCATAAGTGACTCCTCATCAGTGCAGCCTATCAGTGACTCCTCATCAGTGCAGCCTATCAGTGACTCCTCATCAGTGCAGCCTATCAGTGCTCATCAGTGACTCCTCATCAATGCAGCTCATCAGTGAAGGAGAAAACTCACTTATTTACAAAACTTTATAACAGAAACTAAGAAACTTTTTTTTTCCAAAATGTTGGTCTTTTTTTTTGTTTGTGTAGCAAAAAAATACCCCCCCCCCCAGTGGTGATTAAATACCACCAAAAGAAAGCTCTGCTTGTCTCAAAAAAAAAATGATAAAAATTTAGTGTGTGTAGTGTTGCATGACGGCGCAATTGTCATTCAATTGAGGGGTTCAATGACAAACCACACAAGACGTTTCCCATAGACTTCTCTTTTATTAGAAATAGCAAGCATTGAAAATAGTCGTCTTTCACAACAAACGGCCGACAACATAGCGAAACGAACGCTCCAATTCTTACATATTTGGTCTCAGATCTTTGTACATTCAGTAGGAAAATAATGTCAACTCTGATCACAAACACACTGAAGCCTCTAGTACATAGCAGCTTAGCAAAGCCAATGAAAATACTGCGTCTTGGGGTTCACCGCCCCCCAAAAAACGGCGCCCTATGAATACGGAGGCGTCCGTCCAAAAGGAGACCAGAGAAAACGACGACCTAATTCGGGCAGCATGGTCTACGACAAGCTTTCATTTGTTCGCTTTTGAGGACCGATTTACATCTGAGCGTTGCGGCACGTTACTGCAAGGTGCAGCAATGCACGATCCATGCGTTGATGCATTCCAGTGCAACTTCTACTGCACATGCGAGCTGCCAGGTCCATTCATGCCTATGGCTACGCAGTACTCTTGGCGGTCCTCATCCATTCACTCCGGCCATAGAAATGAATGGGACAGGCAGTGCGCATGCGTAGTAGGTGGACGCGGTTAAGACGTCATTCTGTGTGGGTCTGGGCAGGGGAATTAAGAAGGTAGGTAACTGCCACTCAGGGGGGTGGGTACAGGGCCATTGATAAGGCAGTACAGTCAGCCCTCCTGTACTGGGCCCAGGCCCCATCAGTTCAAAAAGGGGGCCCGGGCCCCTGATGAAAAGGAGGGCTGGCTGTCGGCTTCTCCTTCTATTTCTTGCAGGAAGATCAGGTCTAGGATCTGCGCCCCTCCTTCCACCTGCTGTTGGTTAGCCCCCCTCCCCCACAGTGCTGTCGGCTTTCCTCCTCTCCTACAAGCTGCTGCGGGAGCAGGGGGGTGGTAAACATGCCATATTTACCATCCCCTTCCTTTCCTGAATGAATTCAGTAAGTGATCAGTCCTGATTGCTCCTGTGTCCATTCATCACCAAAGCATAGTAAACTGCATTACCTATTCTTCGATTTGTGAATGAACAAGAAGCCTCAGAGCGCTTCCTGTTCATTCACTGTCCATTGCAGCTGAGGCTACAGAACCTATGTCCTCTGTCCCTTTCCCTGCTTCAAATGTGAGACATCAGGTGTCTTAGACCCCTGATATTTTCACCAAAGCCTCCCCAAAAGGGCAGTTGATATATTTGGAGGGGAGGGGCCCTGTCAGGTAGTCTGTATAGTGCTCTGTGATTAACAGCAGCCCTGGGTGGTTGTGTTATTAACTCCTTCCCACCCAGCCTCCAGATCCTGTGCTGGGAGTGCATGGTGAGCATGCACTAACCACAAAAACTTTGGCCACCCATGGAAACCTATGTATGGAATGCGGGTGGTAAAGCCCACCCTCTTTGCCGCCATACATATGCATTCCGCGGGCAGCAAGAGGGGAGGAAAAGTACCCATGTGACATTTCATGAACTGCTACTGGCCGCAGTGTTGTGTGATACGTTGGATTGCAGCACACCACACTGCGCTGAAAAAAAGTGCAATACAGGCGCACCTCGGTTTACGAATGACTGAATGAAATGAATGAAAATCCATTGAAAATAATGCCTCAATTTACAGCTTTTTTTTTGCAATATGAAGTAAGTTTTCCCAGAATGCATTGCGCCTGGGAAGTTTATAGCACCGGCCCCATGCCTTTAAAGTGCACTTTATAAAGAGTTTTAAACAGATAAGACTTTTTTTTTTTACTTTTTTCTGACCTCCGGAATGGATTAATTGCTTTTCAATGCATTTTTTTTTAATCATGTCCCTGTACAGTATTTATGCCTTTAATGTGCACTTTATGAAGAAATTTGAACAAATAAGACTTTGTTTTTACTTTTTTTCTGACCTCTAGAACGGATTAATTGGTTTTCAATGCATTTATGAATTAATTTTTAATCATGTCCCTGTACAGTATTTGTGCCTTTAAAGTGCACTTTACAAAGTATTTTGAACAAATACTTTTTTTTTTTAAAGTTTTTTCTGACCTCTGGAACAGATTAGTTGGTTTGTAATGCATTTACAAATTTTTTTTAATCATGTCCCTGTACAGTATTTATGCCTTTAATGTGCACTTTATAAAACGTTTTGAACAAATAAGACTTTTTTTACTTTTTTTTCTGACCTCCAGAACAGATTAATTGGTTTTCAATGCATTTACGAATTCATTTTTATTCATGTCCCTGTACAGTATTTATGCCTTTAAAGTGCACTTTATAAAAAGTTTTGAAAAAAGACTTTTTTCTTACTTTTTTTCTGACCTCCGGAATGGATTAATTGGTTTTCAATGCATTTACAAATTCATTTTTATTCATGTCCCTGTACAGTATTTATGCCTCTAAAGTGCACTTTAAAAAAAAAAAAAAAAAGTCTCTGTTCAAAACTCTTTATAAAGTGCACTTTAAAGGCATAAATACTGTACAAGGACATGATTTAAAAAAAAAAAAAAAAAATCAGTAAATGCATTGAAAACCAAATAATCTGTTCCGTAGGTCAGAAAAAAAGCTTAAAAAAAAAAACGTTTTATCTGTTCACAACTCTTTATAAAGTTTTTTCTGACCTCCGGAACAGATTAATTGGTTTTCAATGCATTTACAGATTTTTTTTTTTTTTTTTAATCATGTCCGTTCAGTATTTATGCCTTTTAAAGTGCACTTTATAAAGAGTTTTGAACAGATCAGACTTTTTTTTTTTTAAAGTTTTTTTCTGACCTCCGGAACAGATTAATTGGTTTTCAATGCATTTAGGAATTTCTTTTTAATCATGTCCCTGTACAGTATTTATGCCTTTAAAGTGCAGTTTATAAAGCATTTGAACAAATAAGACTTTTTTTAACTTTTTTTTTGACCTATGGAATGGATTAATTGGTTTTCAATGCATTTAGGAATTTTTTTTTAATCATGTCCCTTTACAGTATTTATTCCTTTAAAGTGCACTTTATAAAGCGTTTTGAACAAATAAGACTTTTTTTTTGACCTATGGAATGGATTAATTGTATTTCAATGCATACCTATGGGAAACCTCGTTTCGGTTTATGAATTTTTCGCAATACGAAACGTCCCGGAGAACGCATTAAATTTGTAAACTGAGGTACGCCTGTACTTTTTGTTTTCAGGAACCACCATAACTAGGCGGTGTGACCTGACCGGGAACCAGGCTTTTTGCCTCGTCTTGCATGCAGTCCCAGCACTCCTAGTAACTGGCCCTTCACTACAAATATAGTCGTCCTTTATAAATCATTTAGAGTCCGTGGTCTACATTTAAAATCATATCGGACTAGTTACAAAAATCCTGCACCTTTTCTTGAGAAAACGGTTTCTTGCACCAGGGCCCTGAGTACAGTGGGAAAGGCCCTGGGCTCAGAGGAAAGGGCCTCAGTTGGGGGGATAAGGGGGTCCCTTCATGGTTTCTTGCACCGGGGCCCTGAGGGTTCTAATTATGCCTCTGAAGTAAAGGGAACCATTGACAACCCTGGTACCATGTAGAAAGGGGAAACCCGAATTGCCCAAAGCCAGTAGACCCCACTTCTATTGAGTCATCTGCAGAAGAATGGCAGAAAACACAGATACATAAATGATACAGATCTATACATCCAGTAGCGGATTCCTGTCCAGTTAAAACCATGGATAGATCTTTCTGTTACATAATACAGAAATGAAACATGTAAGATCTGTAGCTGGCCCCATACAGGTTACAACCCAATTGTACAATCTCCATTACATTTCCCAACAGCGCTATAAAGATCTACCCCACCGGATAATAATCGTGTGGTTCGCCCAGGTTGCCCCATACAGAGACTTGGGTTTCTGATGGCCAACTTTAAAATAAATACACAACTATTTTTATCTTTTTTTTTACATTTTCTCTGAAATGTAACGGTTTCACTTTAGGCAAAGGGAACATCGCCATATTGCTGTATATTGATAGAATGCTGAACAAGCAAAGCCTAGGATACACAGGCAGATCTGAATCACTCTGACTTGAAATAAGTGACAAGCACTGTACGTGCGAATACTGAATTCTATGTGCTGTGAATATGAATAGGTTAATCCCACCCAACTAAACGATTAAAGAGACCAGGTGTAGCTCGTCGTTATAGATGCTGCAATGGCTTGTGTCGTCCGCAAGGTTTGCATTGACTTGGCTGAAATGCTGGAAGCATTCTTAGAACTTAATTACTGAGGGAGAGACCAAGGCGCATTCATCTGTATCATGGAACCAGATGATCAATTACTGAGGGAGAGACCAAGGTGCATTCCTCCATATCATGGAACCGGATTATCAATTACCGAGGGAGAGACCAAGGTACATTCATCTGTATCATGGAACCAGATGATCAATTACTGAGGGAGAGACCAAGGTGCATTCATCTGTATCATGGAACCAGATGATCAATTACTGAGGGAGAGACCAAGGTACATTCATCTGTATCATGGAACCAGATGATCAATTACTGAGGGAGAGACCAAGGTGCATTCATCTGTATCATGGAACCAGATTATTAATTACTGAGGGAGAGACCAAGGTGCATTCCTCCATATCATGGAACCGGATTATCAATTACCGAGGGAGAGACCAAGGAGCATTCATCCGTATCATGGAACCGGATTATTAATTACTGAGGGAGAGACCAAGGTGCGTTCATCCGTATCAAAGGACCGGATGATCAATTACTGAGGGAGAGACCAAGGTACATTCATCTGTATCATGGAACCGGATGATCAATTACTGAGGGAGAGAACAAGGTGCATTCATCCATAACAAGGAACCGGATGATCAAATACTGACGGAGAGACCAAGGCGCATTCATCCGTATCATGGAACCGGATTATTAATTACCGAGGGAGAGACCAAGGCGCATTCATCTGTATCATGGAACCAGATTATTAATTACTGAGGGACAGACCAAGGTGCGTTCATCCGTATCAAAGAACCGGATGATCAATTACCGTGGGAGAGACCAAGGTGCATTCATCAGTATCACGGAACCGGATTATCAGTTACTGAGGGAGAGACCAAGGTGCATTCATCCATGTCATGGAAGTGGATGATCAATTACTGAGGGAGAGACCAAGGTGCATTCATCCATATCACGGAACTGGATGAAAATTACTGAGGGACAGACCAAGGGGCATTCATCCATAATATGGAACTGGATCAGTGGCGTCACTATGGAGGTCTGGACCACACCTGAGTGACACCCGCTAGAGGGGTGACACCAGGGGCAGACTGACTATTCGATGACAGTGAGGGAGCAAAGCAGGAGACGGCAGCCTCTGATCCCGGAAGTAGCTGACTTATGGTGCAGAGGGTGTCGGAGTCCCGGGATGTGACTGTGCCTCGCTACACAGCTGGTGATGGGACCGGAGGGCTGTGGGAAGGTGAGAGTCCATAATATTAGGTGGCAAGACTGGACACTGACGCCTTCACCACAGCTGATGGTGTTAACCCTGCTGACATAATTATATAGATTACAATATACTTTTTGGGGGGTGGGGGTGTCTCCTGGTGTAATATGTGGGGATAGGGGAGACCCCCCTCTCACCCCATTCCTCTCAAACCCTCCTCTCTCTCTCCCTGGTTGGTAAGTTGAGCTGGGAATTTTTCTCTTTTATTGGTTGAAATGCGTCGCCCTTCAATTTTGCTCTTTGTGGTGTTAAGGCCAGTTATAGATCGGGCCATTTCTTATATTGCTCCTTTTTGCCTCCCTCTATTTGCGGTGGTAGGTGACAACCGCCTTCATCAGTGATGTCAGGTTTGGTGATGTCACTCACTGGTTCTGGAGTTGACCCTTTCCTTCCTCCCTCCCTCCATGCATGGTGGTAGGTGACAACCACCTTCATCAGTGATGTCACTCTCTGGTTCTGGAGTTTACTCCTTCTTTCCTCCCTCCATGCATGGTGGTAGGGGACAACCACCTTCATCAGTGATATCAGGTTTGGTGACGTCACTCACTGGTTCTGGCGTTTACTCCTTTTCTCCCTCCATGAGCAGTGGTAGGTGACAACCACTGTCATCAGTGATGTCAGGTTTGGTGACGTCACTCACTGGTTCTGGAGTTTACTCCTTCTTTCCTCCCTCCCTGAACGGTGGTAGGGGACAACCACCTTCATCAGTGATGTCAGGTTTGGTGATGTCACTCTCTGGTTCTGAAGTTTACTCCTTCTTTCCTCCATGCGCGTTGGTAGGGGACAACCACCTTCGTCAGTGATGTCAGGTTTGGTGACGTCACTTGCTGGTTCTGGAGTTTACTCCTTCTTTCCTCCCTCCATTGGCGGTGGTATGGGACAACCGCCTTCGTCAGTGATGTCAAGTTTGGTGACATCACAAACTGGTTCTGGATTTTACTCCTCCCTCCATGTGCGGTAGGTGACAACCACCTTCATCAGTGATGTCAGGTTTGGTGACGTCACTTGCTGGTTCTGGAGGTTACTCCTTCTTTCCTCCCTCCATTGGCGGTGGTTTGGGACAACCGCCTTCGTCAGTGATGTCTGGTTTGGTGACGTCACTTGCTGGTTCTGGAGGTTACTCCTCCTTCCCCCATCCCCATGCACCTGCTGCCAGCAAAACAGCGGGATGACAACGGACACGGCAGCATTTTAAGGCAGTGGGTGAACATTGTCACCCTGGAAAAGAAAGTGCTAATTTGAAAAGAAGAGATATACACATCATACGGCCATTAGGTTCACAAGGTGCACATGCAGAAATAAATGTTGGGGTTGCATTCTGTGCAGCATTCTGGGTACAACCCACCAAGTTTAGGGCCAGAGAGCCGATTGGTGGATTGCTGCTGGGAAAGCACAGAGAAAAAACGAATATTCTTTGCACACAGCATAGCAGACCGCATGAAACCGGAGAGTCACAGAACAGACCCGGCTTCTGAAGTTCTATTATTTCCCCAATCTCCTGTCCCCCAAATCCATTCACAAACATTTTCGTTATACATTTCTTCTCCCCGGATGTTTCCATTGGAGCTGTGGAAGGAAGGTGGACTAGGTGGAGACACGCGTATGACGGCGCCCAAGATGGGTCACGACGGTCTCATGATCCGAATACTGATTACCGCTACCTACTGCGTGTTGTCTAATTTCTACAAGTGCTCTTCACACACACGATGCGTTCCCATTGATAGATACGTTCCGAATCGGTGCACAAACAACGGCATAAATGATAGAATACATCAACGTAACCCTATTGTTAGCGGAGGGTTTGGCCCGGCGTTGGGTGGAAGGCCTTATCTCTGTGTTCGCAGGCTCCATCCTACATCATTATTGTTGGGTCAGGGACTGGCTCTGCATTTGTCTCTTGGCTTTGGTTTGCAGATAACGGCCTTTTCCCTCTTCAAACCGTTTCTTCTCTTCTTCAGTCTCCAGCTACATTAAAACAGAAAAGAAAAAAAAAAAATCATGAATTCTTCCTGTACAGAGGTACTAATACTTTGATGGGACAAACAAAAAAAACACAACAAAACAAACAAAAAAACTAACAAACCAATAACAAACAAGAACCCCCCCCCCCCCAAAAAAAAAACAAACAACCACAAAAAAACAAAAACAAAAACAACATCCAACAAAAAAAAACAAAAACAAACAAGAAAAAAAAAACTAAACAAAACAAACAACCACAAAAAAACAAACAAGAAAAAAAAACTAAAAAACAAAACAACAAAGCAAACAACCACAAAAAATACAAACAAAAAAAAAACAAACACAAGAACCAAAAACAGACATGAAAAAAACAAAACAAACAACCACAAACCCCCCCCCCCATCAAAAAAAAACAACAAAACCACAAAAACCAAAAACAAACAAGAAAAAAACTAAACAAAACAACCACAAAAAAAAACAAACAAAAACCAAAAACAAACAAGAAAAACTAAACAAAACAAACAACCACAAAAAAAACAAACAAAAACCAAAAACAAACAAGAAAAACTAAACAAAACAAACAACCACAAAAAAAACAAACAAAAAAAGCCCCACAAAAACCAAAAACAAACAAGAAACTAAAGAAAACAAACAACCACAAAAAAAAACAAACACAAAAACAAACAAGAAAAAAAACTAAACAAAACAAACAACCACAAAAAGAAAAACAAAAAAAAACAAATATAAAAAACAAAAAAAAAAAAAACACATTTTGGACAGAGCGAGAAAGTGTGAGAAATCTGAATTGCTCTCCACAGGGTCAGTTCACAGAGGCCTCACTCACACTGCGATTTGACATTGCAGGCACAATCCTGGCGATTCCAAATCGCACTGCAATCGTGGAAAAACACACAATGCATATTTGGGTGCTATTCATTTCTTAAATGGTGCAATTTTGCCGTGATTGTGGCAAAACACATCGCATATTGCTCGTCACCCAAAAAAGGAGCAGAAGCTTCTTATGGGCCACGAGCTTTGCAACATGTTTGTCGATTGTCACGTGATTCTGTCATGCGACCATATTGCACCGCGTTCGAGGCGACATAATGAATGAGTGGCACCCAAAAACGTATTGCATGTTTTGCCACGTTTCCAGTCTGAGACTGCATTCACACCTGCGCGTTTCCGAAATGTGCAACAAAACACACAAAAATGTGCGTTTTGGTGCACACTTAGGGAATGCACTGTAATCGGGCATTGTACTTGTGGCGCTAATAATTGCTAATGACACCCCAAGCACGGGTAGCAGACGTGCATTTTACCGCGCGTTTTACGGTCACATAACAAAATGTGCTACAAATGCTCCTTTCCAAAAAAGGTTTTTGAGCTTCTTTAGGGCATTTGTTTAAATAGTTACAGTTGGAAAAAAGCAATAATAAAAATCATCAGCCCTCATATCTTCAGTGTTACACTGTATCTCTCTATCTCCCCTCTGAACAATGTTTATAAACAATGTTACTTTGTATCTCTATCTCCCGTCGGATCGATGTTTATAAACAATGTTACTTTGTATCTCTATCTCCCGTCTGATCGATGTTTATAAACAATGTTACTCTGCATCCCCGTCTCCATTCTGAACAATGTTTATAAACAATGTTACTTAGCATCTGTCTCATCTTTCCACCACCATCCTGTCTATGGTTAGCTTCATACAAAAGCATTCTTGGTGACCCTGCTGCCTGTAACACTCCTGTATGTAGAGCGGGGAGGAGGACTGCAGATCTCCCATCTGATCGATCTTTATATTACTTTGTATCTCTCTATCTCCCGTCTGATCGATGTTTATAAACCATGTTAATTTGTATCTCTCCATCTCCCGTCTGATCGATCTTTATATTACTTTGTATCTCTCTATCTCCCGTCTGATCAATGTTTATAAACAATGTTACTTTGTTTATAAACATTGACCAGACGGGAGATAGAGAGATACAAAGTAATATAAACACCGCTCAGAGGGGGGAGAGAGAGATACAAAGTAACATTGTTTATAAACATCGATCAGACGGGAGATGGAGAGATACAATGTTACTTTGTATCTCTCTATCCCCTCTCTGAGCGATGTTTATATTACTTTGTATCTCTCCATCTCCCATCTGATCGATGTTTATAAACAATGTTACTTTGTATCTCTCTATCTTCCCTCTGAACAATGTTTATAAACAATGTTACTTTGTATCTCTATCTCCCTTCTGATCGATGTTTATATTACTTTGTATCTATCTCCCGTCTGATCGATGTTTATAAACAATGTTACTTTGTATCTCTCCATCTCCCATCTGATTGATGTTTATATACAATGTTACTTTGTATCTCTCTCTCTCTCTCATATGATCAATGTTTATAAACAATGTTACTTTGTATCTCTATCTTCCGTCTGATTGATGTTTATAAACAATGCTACTTTGTATCTCTCCATCTCTCATATGATCAATGTTTATAAACAATGTTACTTTGCATCTCTCTATCTCCCCTCCAAACAATGTTTATAAACAATCTTACTTTGTATCTCTATCTCTTGTCTGATCGATGTTTATAAACAATGTTACTTTGTATCTCTATCTTCCGTCGGATCGATGTTTATAAAGAATGTTACATTGTATCTCTATCTTCCGTCGGATCGATGTTTATAAACAATGTTACTCTGCATCCCCGTCTCCATTCTGAACAAGGTTTATAAACAATGTTACTTAGCATCTGTCTCATCTTTCCACCACCATCCTGTCTATGGTTAGCTTCATACAAAAGCATTCTTGGTGACCCTGCTGCCTGTAATACTCCTGTACATAGAGAAAGGAGGACATCTGCAGATCTGCGCGGCGTGCCATCTGGCGTCGCGTGCTTTACAATTACACGTACTCGAAGCCTTCACATAAATAATATATTTCGGAAGGTGGAGAAGATCCATTTCCATGACTTTTCCCATCTTCTGCAGAATCACAGAAGCAGGCCGACTTCAAACACAGATCACAACACTTCAGACATTTTTTTAAAGGGGTTTTGAAAAAAAAAAAAAAAGTGATTATAAAAAGAGGACACGACTAATACTGGCCGAGGCCGATCCACAATATATATATAAAGGGAATCTAGGAGTTCGGTTTTTGGAGCTGCACATTTCTAGGTATTGATGGAAAAAGTTTTAACCCTTTTCCTCAGCAAAGCCATTTTTGCACGTTTAAAAAAATTAACAAAAATGTTAAAAACAGTTTTACCCCTGAAAATTTACATAAAACCCCCAAATATGATATATTTTCTGAAAGCAGACACCCTAGACCAGTGGTCTCCAAACTGCAGCCCTTTGCTTGCCTCTATCCGGCCCTCGGGGTACTATTCCTCCCACTGACACCAATGACGGGGTACTAATCCTCCCACTGACACCAATGACGGGGTACTATTCCTCCCACTGACACCAATGATGGGGCACTATTCCTCCCACTGACACCAATGATGGGGCACTATTCCTCTCACTGACACCAATGACGGGACACTATTCCTCCCACTGACACCAATGACGGGGCACTAATCCTCCCACTGACACCAATGACGGGGCACTATTCCTCCCACTGACACCCAATGACAGAGCACTATTCCTCCCACCGACACCAACGATGGGGCACTATTTCTCCCACCGACACCAACGACGGGGCACTATTCCTCCCACCGGCACCAACGACGGGGCACTATTCCTCCCACCGGCACCAACGACGGGGCACTATTCCTCCCACTGACACCAATGACTGGAAACTATTCCTCCCATTGACACCAATGATGGGGCACTATTCCTCCCACTGACACCAATGATGGGGCACTATTCCTCTCACTGACACCAATGACGGGACACTATTCCTCCCACTGACACCAATGACGGGGCACTAATCCTCCCACTGACACCAATGACGGGGCACTATTCCTCCCACCGACACCCAATGACAGAGCACTATTCCTCCCACCGACACCAACGACGGGGCACTATTTCTCCCACCGACACCAACGACGGGGCACTATTCCTCCCACCGGCACCAACGACGGGGCACTATTCCTCCCACCGGCACCAACGACGGGGCACTATTCCTCCCACTGACACCAATGACTGGAAACTATTCCTCCCACTGACACCAATGATGGGGCACTATTCCTCCCACTGACACCAATGACTGGACACTATTCCTCCTTCCAATGTCTACAAACACTATGTCATTTTGTTTACTCCTATGGGACATTTTCTACTCCCACTGGGCACTCCTAAAGTCTGGAGGACAGTAAACCGGCCCTTTGTTTAGAGGGATTGGAGACCCCTGCCCTAGAGAATAAAATGGTGGTAGTTCGACTTTTTTATGTTACCCGATATGGCACACAAAACGCAATAAATGACCCATTTTATTTAAATATAAAAGTTGAAATTGTACGGAATAAATAGATACCCAACATGTCAAACGTCATAGGGGGACCTGGAAGTGACGCGTTACATGCTGCGTCCAGGTCATCAAAAAGAAGGAGGAGGACAAATACATGTCTGTTCGGTTCCCGTACCTCTACACAGTGGCACCTGCCATGGTGGTCTTGGACCCACAGATGGGCAAGTGGAGCCCAAGATACATGTCTGGGAACACACGGGGGGGGCAACCTTTACTAGGGGTCCCAACCACCGGACTGCTTCCATCTGAGTTTTTGGTTTGCAGTGCTGGTCTAGCCTCCGCCCCCTCCTGTAGTTACATGCAGTGGGTGGGGCCTGCTAAGCCACTCCCACAGCTGTTATCTCTCTTTGTGGAGGATAACTGGCCTTGTGTCTGCCCCCTCCTGTAGTTTTCTTTAGTGGGTGGGGTCTGCTGGGCCCCTTCCACAGTTCTTTTCATCTCTCCTTGTGCAGGGTAACTGGCCTTATCTCAGACCCCCTCCTGTAGTTTTCTGAAGTGGGTGGGGCCTGTTGGGCCCCTTCCACAGCTCTTTTCATCTCTCCTTGTGCATGGTAACTGGCCTTGTCTCCGCCCCCTCCAGTAGTTTTCTGTAGTGGGTGGGGCCTGCTGAGCCCCTTCCACAGCTCTTTTCATCTCTCCTTGCGCAGGGTAACTGGTCTGGTCTCCGCCCCCTCCTGTAGTTTTCTGTAGTGGGTGGGGCCTGCTGGGCCCCTCCCACAGCTCTTTTCATCTCTCCTTGTGCAGGGTAACTGGTCTTGTCTCTGCCCCCTCCTGTAGTTTTCTGTAGTGGGTGGGGCCTGCTGGGCCCCTCCCACAGCTCTTTTCATCTCTCCTTGTGCAGGGTAACTGGTCTCGTCTCCGCCCCCTCCTGTAGTTTACTACAGACAGCCCCACAATGGGTGGAGCTTGCAGAACCCCTCCCATGTCTCTGCTCACAGCCTATGTGCAGCACAGCGATGACGTCACGGCAATATCTGGGACATTTGGTGCGCACAGAATGGATTTGTATCGTTTATGTGGGGATTAATTTTTAAAACAAATTTTTAGTATGCAGAGTACAACTTTAACATTTATATGTTATTTATTTTAATTTTTGTTTCTGAGAATCGGTTTGATTTGCACTTTTTTTCCTTTTGAGGAGGTTCTAAAAGGACAAAATATTTTCAAAGCTGTTTAGTTTGGATAAAAATGGAAAATTATTGGGAGAGATCATGAAATGTAAAAAAAAAAGAAAAGAAATAATAAATCCTTTAGGAATGTCAAGTATGAAGCTTGAGTAATAATCACCGTAAAAGCGAAGGGCTTTATCTGCATCTTGTCTCTGGGGGAAGCTGCTCCCTCCAATACCTTCAGGCAAAAATACTGCATCTGTTTAATACATTGCGCCAAGTCTTCCTGGCGCTGGAAAGCTGATTTCGGGTTTTGGAGGAATGGAAAATCTGGAAGTAGAGAAACAAAAAAGTAGAAAACTAAAATCCCCGCCACGCTGAACCTTTAAGGGGGTCTTTTTCCTGCAGCCTATGCACAGAATAGTCCATCTTTGGCTGGGATCCAGAGCAGTGCCGAGTGTGGTGGTACAAATGGTCGGTAGGTGTAGCCTCCTAGACCTCTGATGAAAATGCTGATTGCTTTGAAACGTGTCACCGCCCCTTCCTGCGGCTCCACGCTACGTCCTGATGTCACTTTCGCCCGGCGTCCATCTTGGCTGCGCTCCAGGCTGGTTCTTCCTACGTGAACTAACCCATGCTGGCTGGAGAGGCCAGGCATACTTACCAAGAGATCCAGGTCTCTCTTGCACCGCGACTCCCTGGACATCCATATGCCCTCCTCGCTCCTCCCTTGGAACCCATCAAGGAGTACCAGCAATCACGGTAGCCTTGGCCCCTGGAACCCTAGCCATCCTGCTCTCTCTTGCATCGCGACTCCCTGGACATCCATATGCCCTCCTCGCTCCTCCCTTGGAACCCATCAAGGAGTACCAGCAATCACGGTAGCCTTGGCCCCTGGAACCCTAGCCATCCGGCTCTCTCTTGCACCGCGACTCCCTGAACATCCATATGCCCTCCTCGCTCCTCCCTTGGGACCCATCAAGGAGTACCAGCAATCACGGCAGCCTTGGCCCCTGGAACCCTAGCCATCCTGCTCTCTCTTGCATCGCGACTCCCTGGACATCCATATGCCCTCCTCGCTCCTCCCTTGGAACCCATCAAGGAGTACCAGCAATCACGGTAGCCTTGGCCCCTGGAACCCTAGCCATCCTGCTCTCTCTTGCATCGCGACTCCCTGGACATCCATATGCCCTCCTCGCTCCTCCCTTGGGACCCATCAAGGAGTACCAGCAATCACGGTAGCCTTGGCCCCTGGAACCCTAGCCATCCTGCTCTCTCTTGCATCGCGACTCCCTGGACATCCATATGCCCTCCTCGCTCCTCCCTTGGAACCCATCAAGGAGTACCAGCAATCACGGTAGCCTTGGCCCCTGGAACCCTAGCCATCCGGCTCTCTCTTGCACCGCGACTCCCTGAACATCCATATGCCCTCCTCGCTCCTCCCTTGGGACCCATCAAGGAGTACCAGCAATCACGGCAGCCTTGGCCCCTGGAACCCTAGCCATCCTGCTCTCTCTTGCATCGCGACTCCCTGGACATCCATATGCCCTCCTCGCTCCTCCCTTGGAACCCATCAAGGAGTACCAGCAATCACGGTAGCCTTGGCCCCTGGAACCCTAGCCATCCTGCTCTCTCTTGCATCGCGACTCCCTGGACATCCATATGCCCTCCTCGCTCCTCCCTTGGAACCCATCAAGGAGTACCAGCAATCACGGTAGCCTTGGCCCCTGGAACCCTAGCCATCCTGCTCTCTCTTGCATCGCGACTCCCTGGACATCCATATGCCTTCCTCGCTCCTCCCTTGGGACCCATCAAGGAGTACCAGCAATCACGGTAGCCTTGGCCCCTGGAACCCTAGCCATCCGGCTCTCTCTTGCACCGCGACTCCCTGGACATCCATATGCCCTCCTCGCTCCTCCCTTGGGACCCATCAAGGAGTACCAGCAATCACGGCAGCCTTGGCCCCTGGAACCCTAGCCATCCTGCTCATGAGATCCCGCCCGGATGACGTCCTCCCGATTTACAATTGATGCCTGATATACATCTACCTATTGTGACTTTCTTACTACACTTCGTCTGGCGCACCTCTCTCTCCTCTATGCAATTATTTTGGTCTGTTCTGTGTTTCCCTGGCTGCAGGGTTGACTGCTTCCCTCCGTTTGTCTAGAAGAGCTCTGGTAGATAGAGGGTTGGGAGGGCCAAATCAGCAGCTGGATATTTTAGCAGTCCTGGCCAATCCCTGGGGAGAGTGTACGCAGAGGGTGGCTGGGAGCAAGCATAAATACATTGGGGATTGGAACAGAGGTGTTCTTGTCCTAGGGGAGGAGATCCAAGCCTGGAGGGGCTGCTGCTCTTGTGGGGAGGTCTGATGAAAGAGCGGATTGCTCGGAAATGCATCACCACACCCTTCCTGCGGCTCCACGCCCCGTCCTGACGTCGCTTCCGGTCGGTGGCCATCTTGGATGCGCTCCAGGCTGGTTCTTCCCCCCTACGTGACACAGCCCATGCTGGCTGGAGAGGCGAGAGACACCTGCCAGGAGACCCGGCTCACACATGCATCGTGGCCCCCTGGACATCCACCCACCCTCCTCACTCCTCCCACGGGAATGACCAAGGAGTACCAGCTGGTACAACTGTGGCCCCTGGAACTCCATCCATCCTGCTGATGGGATCACGCCTCGATGACGTCCTCCCTATATATCATTGATGCCTGATATATCTCTACCCCCTGTGAGTGTTTTTATTTTGTGTGCATTAAACTGTGACTTTTATACTACACTTAGTCTGGCGCACCTCTCTCTCCTCTATTTTGGGGAGTTCCGCCATGTATCTGCTGCTCATCAAGGCCCCAGCTAAGACCTATTCTTTAGTGAACTTGGTGTGGAGCTATTCCCCCTGAGGTCATCACAGAGGACAAGGGGGCGCTCTTTACGTCTGGAGGAAAAGAAATTTAATCTCCAAACACGGAAAGGTTTCTTCACAATAAGAGCTGTGAGAATGTGGAATAGACTCCCTCCAGAGTTGGTTGTGGCCAGCTCAGTGGATTGCTGTAGGAAAGTCCTGGATTCTTTCTTGGATACACAGAATATAACTGGATATAACATTTATAGGGAAAGTTGATCCAGGGAATATCCGATTGCCTCTCGGGGGATCAGGAAGGCATTTTGTTTTCCCTGTAGGGGCAAATTGGATCGTGCTTTGCTGGGTTTTTTTCCTTCCTCTGGATCAACTGTGGGTGTAGGATTATAACTTTTTTTTTTTTAATGGCAGAACTGGATGGACTTTTGTCTTTTTTCAGCCAGACTAACTATGTAACCGTGCTGAAATTCACTGGAGCCGACTGAGGGACTGTCTCTTGGGTATCTGGTCTGGTATCACAGTGAAAGTATCTGAAAGGAATTGGAAGGGGGTATCCAATTATCCAAGGACATTAATGAGTGCTGACTAGTGTGAGAGATCCCTGAGACTGTGTGCTGCTACTATCCATGTTACTGGAGGCAGAGTTGCTCAAAGGGGACATTTGGTGTCCTAGTATTGCTCATCTCAATATTTGCTGCAAGCAAGGACTGTGCTTAGATTTCTAGGTGGAAGATTAGTGTCCTCAAGTTCTACCCACAGTTACCCCATGCTCATCTAAGTTCAAGTTCTGCAATAAAGTATCAGAAAAACATAACCCTAGACCAGGGATCCCCAAACTTTCTAAGCAAAGGGCCAGTTTACTCTCCTTCAGACTTTAGGTGGCCAGGCTGTGGCCACTGGGAGTAATAAAAGTCTTAATGTCAGTGGGAAAAAATAATGCCCCATCTTTTGGTGCATTGGGAAAAATTGTGCCCCATCATTGGTGCCATTGGGAAAAATTGTGCCCCATCATTGGTGTCATTGGGAGGAATTGTGCCCCATCATTGGGAAAAATTGTGCCCCATCATTGGGAAAAATTGTACACCATTGTTGGTGTAATTGGATGGAATTGTGTCTGAGGCAGAACCCTCTTCATTGGAGCTAGAACTTCGATGAACCTGACACAATGCAACTATTGGTGACCCTTCATGGGAAGCCCAACAGCAGGCACGAAGGTGACTATTATTTCCACTTGGCAGCATAGCCAAACAAATTCACAGTCAAGCTGCCTGGTATTCTTTTTCATCAGAGCCGCTACAAGTAACAGACGCCCACTCTCTGCCATGCTTTTCATGACTGCTTCAATCTTGGTCCGGTGAGAGGTCCATATATTGTTGTGGGAGGAAGTCTGGCACAGCTAGGAGATAAATTGGATATCTGCAGCTTTACTGGATCAATACAGTCCAGCTCCCCCGGTATGCCGCTATTGGGATTCAGCTCTAAAGTTTGACAGTCAAGCTGCCTGGTGTATTCTTTCTAAGTAGGCCACTACCTGAGAGAAATTCCCAGTCTCTGCCATGCTTTACATGACTGCTTCAATGTTGCTCCAATGACAGGTCCATCTAATGTTGGGCAAGGAAGTCTTAACAATTTTGGTTCAATGCAGTCCAGCTCCCACAGTCTGCCTCTATGGGGAACCTTCTTTTCATTATTGGTTGAATCACCCAATTGCTTTTTAAAGCTCTCGGAGGCTCGGGTGATAAGGCCTCATCAGAGTTGGCATTGCCTCCCCCCAACTCTTATTCCTTGGACACAGAGAGTGAGACTCCCTTTATAAACAGCATGGCAGGAAGGTGGAGCTGGGAACTCATGTACAGAAGAACTAAGCTAGCCATACAGTTTTTTTATGTTTAAAGTTTTGTATGGAAAGTTTGAAAATCATTAATCAGCGCATGTCATCTTGCCACCTTTGAGTCAACCAATTTCATTTTACAGCCCTTAGAATTTAATCCAGGCCTGCTCATTGAATGGAATTCCAGACGTATTAAACAGATTTCTTTTGTGCCTAAGAAAATGCACAGTACAATTACTGTTAGATTTTTTTCCAAAGGAAAACTGAATTCACAATTACAAATTTCACTAGTTTCAGAAAATGCTCCATCCCCGGCCTTTGTATTTTCTCATCACAACAGTTGAAAATGATTGTTGATTGGAACCCCATTAACCATTCAAAATTTGAAAATTTTCAAACAAAATTCTACTGGTGTAGGGCTAGCTGTTCTAGACGAATTATAAGAAGTTGGTGAGTGACCTAATCTGTTGGTATCAACCAAACATGAAACCATTGGATTTGGGTGGACTTGCCATTTTTCCTGCACTCATTCTTGATAGTTTCCTATTCTGGACCCCCACATTTCTGCCAGATAACGCACAGCAGTTGGGAAAAGGAACCCTTCCAATATGAGAGACCTGGAGCAGTTGGTGAAAGAAGAGTGCTCCAAAATTCCAGTAGAGAGGTGGAAAAACTCACTGATGGTTACAGGAAGCCATTGATTTCAAGTATTTTTTCCAACGGGGTGTGCCAGTAATTTTGTCCAGTCCATTTTTGGAGTTTTGTGTGAAATGTGTCAGATTGGCTTTTTGTTTTCTCCACTTTTTTGTGTCATACCAATACAAACAGAAGAACTAAACAAGAGAATGCCTAAACGTTTGTAATTCCAACACCGTTGTGGGTGAAGTGGTACATTATCGGGCAGAAATGCTGGAGGGCCAGTATTTTTGGCCATGACTGTACCATACTACACCAACCACTCTCAACCAGAGTTCCTCCAGGAGTGGCTAGGGGTTCCTTGAGCTGTGGCTAACTAAAGTCCCATCTGAGTGGTACCTGCATAGTTCCAATGCCACTTAGCATAGCCAGCAGCTGACTGCAAGGGTGTAATTCTGGCCACCCCTGTAGGTGGGCATTCTTCTCACTTATCACCAATGCAAGGGTTATTTTCCCAATGACCCCTGATGGACTAACCTCACTAGGGGTTGGCATGGAAATTTTCTATTACAGGTTGAACTTTAAATGAGTCATATTAGTGTTATTCATATGTCTCTCGTGTGGCTTAATTAAAGCTCTGAAGGCTGCAATTGGGCCATGCGCATTTACAATGTATATATTACAGTACTCAGCTCAGTAATGGATGAGATGGCAGATCTGCGCTTATAGACCGGCGTGTATGCCACCACGGCATTCGATGCGAATGCCGCCGGCGGTAGGCCGCGGGCCTGTATCCACATATCAGCAGCATAGTACCACATGGACTTCATATGGCCAGGCGCCGGGCAGTGCGAACTCCGCGTGTAGCCTCATGTATATCTCCACAAGCCGCTACCGACCTGAACTGTATCTGGATGGATGTGTTTTAATAAAGATCGTATTGGGCCCGTTCAGATACAGACTGACACTGTTTAATCTAGGGGATGCTTGTACAAACAATGTACATACTGCTAGGAGCTGATAACATGTAAATGATGGGACCAGGGGGAGGGGGAGGACTGGTTTAACTGGTTTTCAGTATAGATAAGAGGAAACGTTACATTAAAAGTTACATTCCAAGCAGGATGTACATTCTCGTGTATGGACATTCCCTATACATTGTTCTGTGGGAGGGGATTGACCTGCTCCCTGTGTGGGGGGGCGTGTGTGTGCTTTTTTGTAAAAGAATAAAACAAGAGTGTGGGGTCAGAGCTGGACTGTCAAGGTCCTACCTTTCTTCAGAGCTTGTACATCTCCATGCTGGCATCCATCTTGGATTTCTGCAAAGCATGGTGGGAACCTTTATGCCTTCAGGCTTCTGCGGCTCCTCCTCAGAAGGGTGTGGTTGAGCACATTTAAACCTCCTGTCTGCAAGTGCTCGCTGCACTCGTGTCCTGTATGTTTCCTTGTTGCAAGCTCTTGTGTTGTTCCTGGTGCTTTCCTGGTAACCGACTCGGCTTGGACAAGACTATTCTTTGTGTTAACCCTTTACCTGACCTCCCGTTGCTGAACCCGGCCCGTGACCTACCATCTAGTACTGTCTGCTCCGTTGTTATTGACCCAGCCTGTCTGACTGCTCTACTCGTGTTCCCATCTAGCTCCCACCAGCTGTACGCCATTGGCGGCAGTCGTTACCGCAGCTGGGGTCACTCGGGGGCCGCGACCTGGTCTCATGCTGCGTCAAGTCCATCCCCACCATCAGGGGCCCTGGTGAAGGGTAGTCTGGGGCTTAGACTCCGCGCCTTGAGGGATTCTGGTCTGTGGGTAGTGGCTGTCATCAGTCGCGGCGTGACCGTGCATAGGCCTGCCTGCCCATTCCAGTGCTCTTGCCCTGACACGGACAGAGTGAATTCCAACTCCAACCTGAGAGTGTCATCTGATTATTCCTGGGTCACGGGAGCTCCATTTTTTCCCACATCTCAAAAGAGCTAAAAACCTTTGCATACCAGATGGAAGCGCAGGAGTCGTAGAGCTAAGCTGCAGTCGCGGTAAGTGGAGGGCGTAATATGGCTGCAGCGAAATTCGCACAGCTTTATGGGGGATTGCTGCGCATCCAACTGCGGGTACTCACGGTAAGGAAAAATTCGTTGAAATCGAATTTCCAAGACAGGGTTTACTGAGACCTGAAAACTGTTTTAACCACTTCCAGACCGGACACTTTTACCCCCTTCCTGACCAGGGCAATTTTCAGCTTTTAGCGCTATCACACTTTGAATGACAATTGCGCGGTCATGCAACACTGTACCCAAATGAATTTTTTACCATTTTTTTTAGATAGATAAAGCTTTATTTTGGTGGTATTTATTCACCACTGGGATTTGTATTTTTTTTGCTATGTAAATGAAATGTCAAAAATTATTTTAAAAAAGTGTTTTTTTTATAAAATTTTGCAAATAAATAATATTTCATCATAAATCTTAGCCAAAATTTATTCCGTTATTTTTTTAGTAAAAAAAAAAAAAAAACAAATTAGTTTATAAGCAAAAATTATAATTTTTTAAAAATTTTTTTACATTTTTATTTTTTTTTTTATATTATTATTTTTTATTTTTATTTTTTTTTTTTACATACTGTCACCCTAGCAGTACAGTGTCACCATGGTGACACTGTACTACTTGTGGGGGGGTGATAAAGATTTTTTCTTTTTTTTTTTACACTGATTGCTTTTACACCCATATAGGATGTAAAAGCAATCATTTCTCTTTCTCTCTGTGTGCATTCATGCACTCATTGAGAAATACAGAGTGAGCTGTGATTGGTCACAGCTTGTCACATGGTACAAGGCTTTTGTGAATAGCCTTGTACCATGTGACCTCTGTGATCATTCACAGATTTCACACATAGTAAGCAATGATGTCACAAGTGACATCTTGCTTACTACTTTGCATGTGATCACTGATTCGCCAATCAGTGATCACATGATCGGGACCTCGTACAGAGGTCCCGTCCGACGATCGGTGTTTCACTGTGTCCGGAGGACACAGCGGGCACCGGATCGCGGTGCTGCGCGCTCCCAGGGAGCGCGCACAAGCAGGGTGCGGGGAGGCCGTTTATAGACGGCCACCCGACCCTGCAGTGCCACCGTCCGGCCGTTTATATACAACGGCCGGTCGGGAAGTGGTTAAGGGGTTCCTCTGGGGTAAAAAGGTTAAGAAAGGCTGCTCTACACAAATCTTTTCAGGATCCCTTGGCTTCTTTGTTTGGAAGCTCTGATACGTCCACGGCCCTCTTGCTATTCAATCGTGTGTCTCAACTGCCAATAGAAAGGCATTCCATGGGATAGCGGGAGGGCAGGGGCGTGTACCAGAGTTCCAATGTCAACACAATATCAAAGCTTTCTGAGAGTGGTTGGGTTTGCTTGCCTGCCCCGGAGATCATCTATTCACAAGGTTCATTCTAAGCATTGACTTAGCATGTCAGCTACGGAGATAAATGTTACTGATGAACACGTCCTCGCTTGTACCGAAGAGATTCACTTGCATAACTTTGCTTTGATATCCACAGAGCTTAAAACGTTGAAATTCTTCATTAAGGTCTGAAAACACCTTGTGGCGTGATCTGCTATTTTTATCCAATGTCATACATATTTAGCAGGCGAGATCACACTGTAGATTCTCACCTTCTTTGTTCTGACTTTTTTTTTTTTCTCCTAATCTGAACAGATCCGTTGTAAAACCACCACAGCCTCCCAAAACTCTCTGTTTATGCGTTCCCCGAAAAACTACCTTTACCTTGACGCCTGGTTTTAGAGTTTTTATTTTTAATTTCTAAAAATGTTAAACTCTGTGGGGCCATACGCACACACAAAACTAACACACAAAAAAAGTGCACAGGGTGCAACACCTCCAAAGAGAAAGGACCCTGGTCCTGAACCCCTGGGGTGCATGACTCCTGAAAGAGACAAGGTATCCGTGGTACACTCTGCTAAAACCAGGTAGACCCCTTTGTTTGGGAGACCTACCAAGTCAAGGTCCATCCAAGTACCAGGTGGGTTGCCCATGAAGGGACAACCCTTGGGAAGACTGTGAAGGGAGTGACTTTGGGTGGGGGGCCCATGGAACACAGCTCACTTTGGAGAGGTGGGGAGACCCCTGTCTCAGCTCCCCATATCCCTCTTATGTGTAAGTCACCCTGTTCCTGTTAGGGGTACAGGGTGGAATGTCCTGATATTGTGTAGGCATGTATAGGTGGGGTGTGGGGGTTGTTCATTGTACTGCCATGGGGTGCATCCCATTGTTCTATTGTGTGTCTTGCTTGGGAGCAAACTATTATGGGATGTACAGTGGGGATCGAAAGTTTGGGCACCCCAGCTAAAAATTTGTATTAATGTGCATAAAGAAGCCAAGGAAAGATGGAAAAATCTCCAAAAGGCATCAAATTACAGATTAGACATTCTTATAATATGTCAACAAAAGTTAGATTTTATTTCCATCATTTACACTTTCAAAATAACCAAAACAAAAAAATGGCGTCTGCAAAAGTTTGGGCCCCCTGCAGAGTTAATATCTTGTACTGCCCCCTTTGGCAAGTATCACAGCTTGTAAACGCTTTTTGTAGCCAGCCAAGAGTCTTTCAATTCTTGTTTGAGGTATCTTTGCCCATTCTTCCTTACAAAAGTCTTCCAGTTCTTTGAGATTTCTGGGCTGTCTGTCACGCACGGCTCTTTTAAGGTCTATCCATAGATTTTCAATGATGTTGAGGTCAGGAGATTGTGAAGGCCATGGCAAAACCTTCAGTTTACGCCTCTTGATGTAATCCCCCGTGGATTTCGAGGTGTGTTTAGGATCATTATCCATTTGTAGAAGCCATCCTCTCTTTAACTTCAGCTTTTTCACAGATGGCATCAAGTTACCATCCAAAATTTGCTGAAATTTTATAGAATCCATTTTTCCTTCTACTCGTGAGATGTTCCCTGTGCCACTGGCTGCAACACAACCCCAAAGCATGATTGATCCAACCCCATGCTTAACAGTTGGACAGAGGTTCTTTTCATTAAATTCTGTGCCCCTTCTTCTCCAAACGTACCTTTGCTCATTCCGGCCAAAAAGTTCAATTTTAACCTCATCGGTCCACAGAACTTGTTTCCAAAATGCATCAGGCTTGTCTATATGTTCATTTGCAAAGTTCAAACGATGATTTTTGTGGTGAGGACGTAGAAGAGCTTTTCTTCTGATGACTCTTCCATGAAGCCCATATTTGTACAAGTATCTCTTTATAGTGGAATAGTGTACCACAACTCCAGTGTCTGCCAGATCTTTCTGGAGGGATCGTGCAGTCAAACGTGGGGTTTGAATTGTTTTTCTCACAATCCTGCGAGCTGTTCTGTCTGATATTTTTCTTGGTCTTCCAGATCTTGCTTTAACTTCCACTGTTCCTGATGACTGTCATTTCTTAATTACATTCCAAACAGAGGATATTGACATCTGAAAACGCTTTGCTATCTTCTTATAGCCTTCTCCAGCTTTGTGAGCGTCAACTATTTTCAGTTTCAGTTTTCTAGACAACTGCTTAGAAGAACCCATGGTGCTGATTGTTGGGGCAAGGTCAGATGAGTCTGGGCATTTAAAACCTTTGAGATTGACATCACCTGGTCTTCCCAGACAATGATTGAGAACAATCCATGACACTGGCAGGTCTCAGCTTGGCAAAGGGGGCAGTGCATGCTATAAATTCTGCAGGGTGCCCAAACTTTTGCAGACGCCATTTTTTTGTTTTCTGTTATTTTGAAAGTGTAAATGATGGAAATAAAATCTAACTTTTGTTGACATATTATAAGAATGTCTAATCTGTAATTTGATGCCTTTTGGAGATTTTTCCATCTTTCCTTGGCTTCTTTATGCACATTAATACAAATTTTTAGCTGGGGTGCCCAAACTTACGATCCCCACTGTATGTGTTTGTGTATTGGCTTGGTGGGGGGTATCTGCTGATGTGTTTCTTATTGCTAGATTTGGTTTGCCCCGCCCTGTGTCCATATGCAGGGAAGGGGGTTGTTCTCTTGAATGTTTATATCTTGTGTCTGTGTTAAAATAAAGCAGTCTATTTCCTGGTTTACTTCAAGCCTGGTGTGTCTTGTCTTGTGTGGCCAGCGGTGGGGTCCGTGGATCCGTGTTCGGACAGGGAAGCGGGAGTCTAATGGAAATACCCTAGTGCAGTCGGGGTCCGGTTCCGTTACAAAGATAACTTGACCAAAGGCCATGTGCCCTCCTCCCTAGACTTCCAGGCCAAGTCCCAGGTCCTATACCCTACTAACCGGGAGTGAGCAAAGTGCTACATGCATGTTCCTAAATAAAGAAGTGCTTTACAATGCCAAAGTGCAAGACATTGGCATGCCTTCCGGCTGGTATATCCTTATTGGCCACTTTATTAGGTCCATCTGTTCAATTGCTTTGTAACACAAATTGATAATCAGCCAATCACATGGCAGCAACTCAATGCAGTTAGGCATCTAGACGTGATGAAGACGACTTGCTGAAGTTCAAACCGAGCATCACACGCACATTGTGCTGTGTGTATTAAATTGCAAACGTATGAACCGAGTAAATCCCTTCCTGCCCAGCTCCGGAGTCTGTTTAACTGGTCTGCCCAATCACGTGACCACTGTGATTGGCTGTCATAGTGGTCACATGATCGGGAGCTGGTCCCACCAGCTCTAGATCATTACTGGAGGCCAGGAGCTCTCTGTGTTATGTTGGTCGTTGTGCCGGGAGTGCGCCGTGACCATGCGCTCAGCGCAGAAACCTCGCCGCCCATTGACACCATATGTGCAGTGTGTGGGTGTTGAAGTTCACCCCTCTTTGCCGCCACACGTATGTGTTTGGTGGATGGGAAGGGGCTTATAAACCCTTTTTCTTTGCCCATTAAGGTCAAAAAGGGTCCCTTAACTCCTCATCCTCCCCAGCAGCAAATACTTGCCACTCCTCGCCATCTTGTTCAGTGAACTGAAATACATGGTACGGCCAACATGTGACTTAAAGGCTGAAGGTTTTTTTTTACCTTCATGCATTCTATGTATGAAGGTAATAAAACCTTCTGTGTGCAGCTCTCCCCTCAGCCCCCCCAAATATTTACCTGAACCCACTCTCCATCCAGCAATGTGCATGAGAGCAGAGGTTCTCTCACCTCCATCCTCATTGCTCAGGTACAGCAGTGGCAGCCAATAACTCCTGCTGCTGTCAATCACAGGCAGTGAGGAGGGAGCGAGGGACGGGGCCGAGCCACATTGTGTGTCTTATGGACATACAGAGCCAGCTCGGGAGCGAGCACACACGTGTCCCCATAGCAAGCAGCTTGCTATGGGGGCTATCAGCAGGAGGAGAAGTCAAAAAACGGGGGGGGGGGGGGGGGGGGCAAGAAGAGGAGGATCGGGGCTGCTGTGTGAAAAATCAATAATGGGAGTTTTGTTTTTTTGCATTGAAGTCAATGGGAATTTTGTTTTTTGCATTGAAGTCAATGGGAATTTTGTTTTTTGCATTGAAGTCAATGGGAGTTTTGTTTTTTGCATTGAAGTCAATGGGAGTTTTGTTTTTGCATTGAAGTCAATGGGAGTTTTGTTTTTGCATTGAAGTCAAAGGGAGTTTTTTCTGCACTGATGTCAATGCGAGGTTTTTTTAGTCAATGGGAGGGGTTTTTTTTGCACTAAAGTCAATGGGAGGTTTTTTTTTGCATTGAAGTCAATGGGAGGAAGTGTGTGAACCCAGGCACCAGGATGCAATTTCTACTCGCCATGGTGACCTGGCGCCTGGGATTTGTTGAGCCCTGCGCTGGCAGATATTTGAACCAAAGAAGAGTCACGTGTACAAACCAAACCCGCAAAGTGGCACTCCTCCTTTATGGTAAGAAACGGTATTAAGTAACGGTTTTAAAGCGGTATTAAAGAACAAAACCAAAAATGTCCTATATTGCAGCTTAGCAATCATTAGATGTGGCAGCTGCATTAGTTTTCTTTCCTGTCTGTTTTCACCTGGTGATCTGGCCAGTAACACATCTCCTGTATTACAGCGCCCCCACTCTGCAGGAGGGAGTACAGGGGGCAGCATTAAACAGCAGTCTGGGGGAAGGGGAGTGTTAGATGGACTAGCAGATTTAGATACACTAACAAATCAAAGCCAAACTCAATCCAACACTTTATAAGCAGCACCCCTGTCAGTGGTAAATGGTTTGTCTCAACTCTAATTCTGGGGCATCCGATCTTTTGATCTTCCGGGGCCACATTGAAAGAAGAGAAATGGTCTCAAGCTGAATTCCAGGTATGGTCATTTGGCTACATTGTTCCAGCTTGGGCCAATGTAACTATATATGTGCCATACCTGTGGGATCCCTCTAGAAGCCGCTAATGGTTGTAGTAAGTGCAGGTACTACACAGCGCAGGGGCGGACTGACCATTTGGGAATTCGGGCACTGCCCGAGGGCCCGGGGTCATTAGGGGGCCCCATGAGATGCCCCCTGGTACCTTTCATAGGCTTTTTTGGGTGTGGTTTGAGTGTGGGCGAGGATACAGGGGCCCCATGAGTTGTCAGTTCGCCCCTGACACAGCGACTACATTTATCGCCACTAGTTTCCAGGTCCCATGCTGAGCGGCTAGGCTGCTGCTTACTGAGCACAGATTGGCTGCTTGCCATTGAGCGCCATCCAGAGATCGCTTTGCATTTTCTCAATTAATTCAAAGCATTAACATGACGGCCCAAATTCCACCTTGTGCAATCACAGCGTATGTTCACTGAGAAAATGCAAAGCGTTCCCTGAATGACGCCGGTGCCCGGGGGGGGGGGGTCCTGTGTTCAGCAAGCAGCAGGACAGCCACTCAGCACAGGACCCGGAAGCTAGCGGTGCCTCCTACAGGGATTTCCAGCTTCCCGCTGGGTTCCTGCCGGCCAGGCATGGAACATACATACTATTGGTCCAAGCTGCAACAATGTAACTATGCAGAAATGTTCATACCTGGAATTCTTCTTTAACCCTAGGCTCACACACATGCAGACTTCAGTGCGTTCTCCAGTTTGCCAAAAAACGCACCACAGTCCATTTTAGCATGATTTCCTATGGGTCTGGGTCACGTCTTTCAACCAGCGCATGTTTTTTTTTTTTTTTGGAAAGGGACTTTTTTTCCTGCAGCAGATTGTGTTTTGCGTGTAATAGACTGCAATGGACCTGCATCAAAAACGCAAGTATGACAGTTCTGTTCATGTAGTGCGATCTTGATGCGGCTTTACACATCAAATTAGTGCAGGAACCTCGACCAAAGCTGAATATTAGTATGAGGGTTAAATGTTAGGATTACGGTTATCGATAGGGTGAGAGGTAAAGTTAGGGTTAGCGGTAATTGTTGACACACTAACCCTAACAATTATTGCTATCCCTATCTCCAGCCCTGACAAAACTGCTACCCCTAACTTTCAACCCCATCCCCAATGTTTACCGCCAACCATAACCCTCAACCCCAACATTCAACCCCATCCCCAATGTTTACCGCCAACCATAACCCTCAACCCCAACATTCAACCCCATCCCCAATGTTTACCGCCAACCATAGCCCTCAACCTCATCCCCAATGTTTACTGCCAACCATAGCCCTCAACCCCATCCCCAATGTTTACCGCCAACCATAGCCCTCAACCCCATCCCCAATGTTTACCGCCAACCATAGCCCTCAACCCCATCCCCAATGTTTACCGCCAACCATAGCCCTCAACCCCATCCCCAATGTTTACCGCCAACCATAGCCCTCAACCTCATCCCCAATGTTTACCGCCAACCATAGCCCTCAACCCCATCCCCAATGTTTACCGCCAACCATAGCCCTCAACCCCATCCCCAATGTTTACCGACATCCCTAGCTCTCAATCCCATCCCCAATGTTTACCGCCATCCCTAGCTCTGAACCCCAACATTCAACCCCATTCCCAATGTTTACCGCCAACCCTAGCCTTCAACCTCATCCCCAATGTTTACCGCCAACCCTAGCCCTCAACCCCAACATTCAACGCCATCCCCAATGTTTACCGCCAACCATAGCCCTCAACCCCAACATTCAACCCCATCCCCAATGTTTACTGCCATCCCTAGCCCTCAACCCCATCCCCAATGTTTACCGCCAACCATAGCCCTCAACCCCATCCCCAATGTTTACCGCCATCCCTAGCTCTCAACCCCATCCGCAATGTTTACCGCCATGCCTAGCTCTGAACCCCAACATTCAACCCCATCCCCAATGTTTACCGCCAACCCTAGCCTTCAACCTCATCCCCAATGTTTACCGCCAACCATAGCCCTAAACCCCAACATTCAACCCCATCCCCAATGTTTACTGCCAACCATAGCCCTTAACTCCATCCCCAATGTTTACCGCCAACGCTACCCCTCAACTCCAACATTCAACCCCATCCCCAATGTTTACCGCCATCCTTAGCTCTCAACCCCAACATTCAACCCAATCCCTAGCTTTCAACCCCAACATTCAACCCCAATGTTTACCACCAACCACAGCCCTTAACCCCAACATTCAACCCCATCCCCAATGTTCACCGCCAACCATAGCCCTCAACCCCAACATTCAACCCCATCCCCAATGTTTACTGCCAACCATAGCCCTCAACTCCATCCCCAATGTTTACCGCCAACCCTAGCCCTCAACCCCAACATTCAACCCCAACCCCAGTGTTCACCACCAACCCTAGCCCTCAACCCCATCCCCAATGTTCACCGCCAACCCTAGCCCTCAACCCCATCCCCAATGTTCACCGCCAACCCTAGCCCTCAACCCCATCCCCAATGTTCCCCGCCAACCCTAGCCCTCAACCCCAACATTCAACTCCATCCCCAATGTTGATCGCCAACCACAGCCCTCAACCCCAACATTCAACCCCATCCCTAATGTTCCCCGCCAACCCTAGCCCTCAACCCCAACATTCAACCCAATTCCCAATGTTCACCACAAACCCTAGCCCTCAACCCCAACATTCAACCCCATCCTTAAAGTTTACCCCCAACCCTAACTATAGCCCTTAACCCTAACATTCATCCCCAATGTTTACCGCCAACCCTAACCCCATCCCTAATGTTTACCGCCAACGCTTACCCTAGCCTTTAACCCTAGCCCTAACATGCAACTTTGGTCACATAAAGGTTCCTGCACTACTTTGATGCTACTTGAGTGCCAGAGAGTGTAAAGTCGCATCAGTCGCACTACATGGACAGAACTGTCATACTCGTCTATTATCCTGAAAAAAAAAAAGCAAAATGCACCACAAAACAGGCTAGAAAAAGGCATCAACTGCAACCTGCATCGATGAGCCTCAGCAGTGATTTGGACTTGTGCATTCCATGAACGCCTGGAAGGAAGGTGAATGCCCTGGGAGAGTTGGATTTCAAGGCTTGGCTTTCTATTTTAATCGGCATCTCCATTTAAACACAGTGCCGATTAATGTTTAATTGTCGGTGGCTCCGGAGCTGTGCCGCGGTGAAACTACTGACACAACGAATCCGCGTCAAGCCGCACAGACACAGGACAAGAGCAAGCCAGAGCGCCAGCCTAACAAATGTCAGTACCTTCGCTTCGAGGCACCCTAAAGTAATTTCTAGGTCACAAATCATTGCTGGAATAATCTGGCCTAATCTTTTCCTCATCCTCCCCCTCAGCGCCCGAGGACACAACATCTTTCATGTGGAAAGCCAGGCCGCGGCAATACACTGCTTCCAAAAACTGGCTGCAACAATGCAGGTAGAAGGACCTCGGATGGAATCCTCTCGGAAAGGTCAGCCTAGGTAAGGAGAACTGGATCTGCCCTACAGACCTATCCCATAACCACCTAACATACACCGATCAGCCAAAACTTTATGGACACTGACAGGTTAAGTGTACAACATTGATTATCTCATGACAATGGCATCTGAAAGTGGGTGGGAAATATTAGGCAGAAAGTGAACATGTCCCTCAAGTTGATGTGTTGAAAGCAGAAAAAATGGACAAGTGTAAGGAATTAAAGGACTTTGGCAAGGATCAAATAGTAATTTCTAGACAACTGGGTCAGAGCAACTCCAGAACTGCAACTCTTGTGGGATGTTCCTGATTTGCAGTGGTCAGGACCAAGAGGGGTCCAAGGAAGGAGAACCGGCCAACCAGTGACAGGGTCATGGGTGGCCAAGGCTCATTGATAAAGGTGGTGGGAGGGAAGGCTCATTAATAGAGGTGGTGGGGGGAAGGCTCACTGATGGAGATGGGGGGGGGGGGGGAGGAAGGTTCATTGATGAAGGTGGGGGGGGCAGGCTCATTGATTGAGGTGGGGAGGGAAGGCAAACTGTTGGGGGGGGGGGGGGAGGGAGACTCACTGATGGAGATGGGGGGACTGAAGGTCCATTGATGAAGGTGGAGGGGGGCAGGCTCATTGATGGAGGTGGGGAGGAAGGCTCACTGATGGAGGTAGAGGGGAAGGAGGGAGGCTCACTGATGGAAGTGGGGTGGGAGGCTCATTGATGGAGATGGGGGGAAGGAAGGTTCATTGATGAAGGTGGGGGGGGCAGACTCATTGATTGGGGTGGGGAGGGAAGGCAAACTGTTGGGGGGGGAGGGAGGCTCACTGATGAAGGTGGGGTGGGAGGCTCATTGATGGAGGTGGGGGGGCAGACTCATTAATGGAGATAGGGGGGAAGGCTGGTCCGTGTAGTCCAATCCAACAGAAGACCTACTGGAGCTCAGATTTCTGAAAAATGAATGATGGTTCTGATAGAAAGGTGTCAGAACACACAGAGCATCAGTTTGTTGTGTATGGGGCTGTGTAGCTTCAGACCTGTCAGGGTGCCCACGCTGACCCGTGTCCACAGCCAAAGGTGCCTACAAGGGGCCCGTGAGTATCAGAACTGGACCACGGAGCAACGGAGGATGGTGGCCTGGCTTGATGAACTGAATGGTTTATGGAACAGAACAAGTTTTAGGTGTTGACTTGGATTCTAAACTCTCCAAATCTCAATGTACTGTGGGAAGTGGCGGGAAAAAAAAAAAAGTCCGCTCCATGGAGATCCCCACCTCGCAAGTTGCAGGACTTAAAGGATCTGCTGATGACTAGACACTTCTGGCTGTGGACACGGGTCAGCATGGACACCCTGACTGGTCTCCAGCCCCAAATTTAACAAACTGCCATGAATATTTTTTCTGCTTTCAACACATCAACTTCAGAGACAACATGTTCACTTGCTACCCAATATAGCCCCACCCACTTTATGATGCCATTGTAAGGAGATAATCAATGGTATTCAATTATGGCTTTCTGGTCTATCCATCCTATCTACAGTGGCTATAAAAAGTCTACACGCCCCTGTTAAAATGTCAGGTTTCTGTGATGTAAAAAAATGAGACAAAGATAAATCATTTCAGAACTTTTTCTACCTTTAATGTGACCCATAAACTGTACAACTCGGTTGAACAACAAACTGAAATCTTTTAGGTGGAGGGAAGTAAATATAAAAAACTAAAAAAAATAGTTGCATAAGTGTGCACACCCTTACACTGATCCTTTAGATGTGATTCCAGTACTCAGTCTTTTTGGGGAGGAGTCTATCAGCACGGCACATCCTGACCTGGCAATATTTGCCCGCTCTTCCTTGCAAAAACACTAGGGCATCTCCTGTGCACAGCCCTCTTCAGATCACCCCACAGGTCTTCCATCGGATTCAGGTCTGGGCTCTGGCTGGGCCATTCCAAAACTTTCCTCTTCTTCTGGTGAAGCCATTCCTTTGTTGATTTGGATGGATGCTTTGGGTGGTTGTCATGCTGGAAGATGAAGTTCCTCTTCGTGTTCAGCTTTCTAGCAGAAGCCTGAAGGTTTTGTGCCGATATTGACAGATATTTGGAACTGTTTAATATTCCCGCTACCTTGAGTAAGACCCCAGTTCCAGCTGATGAAAAACAACCCCAAAGCATGATGCTGCCACCACCATGCTTCACGGTGGGTATGGTGTTCTTTTGGTGATGTGCAGTGTTGTTTTTGTGCCAAACATATCTTTTGGAATTATGGCCAAAATGTTCACCCTCGGTTTCATCTGACCAGAACACATTTTCCCACGTGCTTTTGGGAGACTTCAGATGTGTTTTTGCAGAATGTAGCCGGGCTTGGATGTTTTTCTTCGTAAGAAAAGGCTTCCATCTTGTCACTCTACCCCATAGCCTAGACATATGAAGAATATGGAGATTGTTGTCACATGGACCACACAGCCAGGACTTGCCAGATATTCCTGCAGCTCCTTTCATGTGGCTGTAGGCCTCTTGGCTGCCTCCCAGACCAGTTTTCTTCTCGTCTTTTCATCCATTTTGGAGGGACGTCCAGTTCTTGGTGATGTCACTGTTGCGCCATATTTTCTTCACTTGATGACTGTCTTCACTGTGTTTCATGGTATATCTAATGCCTTGGAAATTCTTCTGTACCCTTCTCCTGACTGATACCTTGTAACAATTAGATCCCTCTGATGCTTTGGAAGCTCTCTGCGGACCATGCTCAATCGGATTCAGGTCAGGTGATGGACTTGGCCATTGCATAACATTCCACTTCTTTCCCTTAAACTCTTTGGTTGCTTTTGCAGTCTGCTTTGGGTCATTGTCCATCTGCACTGTGAAGCGTCCAATGAGTTGTGAAGCATTTGGCTGAATATGAGCCGATAATATTCCCGAAACACTTCACAATTCATCCGGCTGCTTTTGTAAGCAGTGACATCATCAATAAATACAAGAGAAGCAGTTCCATTGGCAGCCATACATGCCCACGCCATGACACTACCACCACCATGATCACTGATGAGGTGGTATGCTTAGGACCATGAGCAGTTCCTTCTCCATACTCTTCTCTTCCCATCACTCTGGTACAAGTTGATGTCGGTCTCATCTGTCCATAGGATGTTGTTCCAGAACTGTGAAGGCTTTTTTACATGTCGTTTGGCAAACTCTAATCTGGCCTTCCTGTTGTTGAGGCTCACCAATGGTTTCCATCTTGTGGTGAACCCTCTGTATTCACTCTGGTGAAGTCTTCTCTTGATTGGTGACTTTGACACACATACACCTACCTCCTGGAGGGTGTTCTTGATCTGGCCAACTGTTGTGAAGGGTGTTTTCTTCACCAGGAAAAGAGTTCTTCGCTCATCCACCACAGTTGTTTTCCGTGGTCTTCCGGGTCTTTTGGTGTTGCTGAGCTCACCGGTGCGTTCCTTCTTTTTAAGAATGTTCCAAACAGTTGTTTTGGCCACGCCTAATGTTTTTGCTATCTCTCTGATGGGTTTGTTTTGTTTTTTCAGCCTAATGAAGGCTTCACTGATAGTGACAGCTCTTTGGATCTCATCTTGAGAGTTGACAGCAACAGATTCCAAATGCAAATAGCACACTTGAAATGAACTCTGGACCTTTTATCTGCTCATTGTAATTGGGATAATGAGGGAATAACACACACCTGGCCATGAAACAGCTGAGAAGCCAATTGTCCCATTACTTTTGGTCCCTTAACAAGTGGGAGGCACATATGCAAACCGTTGTAATTCCTACACCGTTCACCTGATTTGGATGTCAATACCCTCAAATTAAAGTCGACGGTCTGCAGCTAAAGCACATCTTGTTCGTTTCATTTCAAATCCATTGTGGTGGTGTATAGAGCCAAAAATGTTAGAATTGTGTCCATGTCCCAATATTTATGGACCTGACTGTATGTGTAAAAAAATAAATATATAAATGTAGACTTCTTATATCCACTGTATGTATATATATATATATATATATATATATACACACACACACACATATATACATTTTTATATATATATATATATATATATATATATCCATCCATCTTTCTAGTGGATATATATCCATATCTATCTAGTATGTCCATCTCATTTTTATAACCACAATACATGACATTTCACTATACAGCTCGGAAATATTTAACAGCGATTGATTCCGGAAGATAAAACGAAGCCTCTTGATCGATCCCCGTGCGCTCCAACCCGTCCCTAAATGTTTTCCTTTATTTATAGATCCTGTTCCATATCCCTTCCAGCCAGCCTTTAATATTTATGAGTACCTTTATTTCAGAGATATTATGCAATAATCTCATCTACGCGCCTCATTTGTCACAGGCCTGACGCTTCAACGTTCCCATCCTATAATTAGAGACGAGTACCGGCTAATGACCAATGTTCCATTACAATCATTTCCCAAAATAGAGAGCGTCCTAACGACTTCCTTCCCCAGATCCTATCGGGTACCTGGAGCTGAAATTTGGGGTTTAAAAAAAAAAGTCAAGAAAGGAACTTCGGTCTTTAATCATCGGAGGAGGTAATGAGGTCTATGGCTCATTGTCAAAGATAGCGCCAAAAGGAATTTTCTCCCCTGGAGATACTTCACTCATCCATCGGTTGGATACAAGTTATGAAATATTTTATTATACTCCGATCGCCTAAAAAGGTCTATTTTGTGAGAAAACTTGCCATGAAAAAAAGCTGGCATAAGTGTCAGGTCTGTAGTACCCATTTTAGGAAATTCTTCCCGCTCATGCCCCGCTTTCCCTCTGCCTCCCTGCTGTGGAGTCGGCCTGTATTTAAAGGGGAACTTCACTCTCCCAATCAACATGAACTATTTTTCATCTGTATTAGAGAACAGATAGGACAGGCTATCGAGTCCATGTGAAGGCCGCAATACATATATAAACGTTGCAGCTTTCAAGTGGTTTACTGGGTTTATGGGCCAAGAAATCGGCCGGAACCCCGACATTTGTTTTCTCTTCAGCCGATAGCCGGCTTTCTATCAAAAGCAGTCCTAGCGGCTCTTCAGCCACGAGCTCGCTTTCTGTAGTGGTGGGAGGGGGGCAGCCCCCCAGCTTTCTGTAGTGGTGGGAGGGGACAGCCCCCTACCTTTCTGTAATGGTGGGAGGGGACAGCCCTCCTGCTTTCTGTAGTGGTGGGAGGGGACAGCCCGTCAGATTCTGTAGTGGTGGGAGGGGACAGGGGATGCCCCCCCCCCCCCTCCTGTCACTCGCCAATGTTTCTCAGGCTTACTGGCCAACAAACAATCCGACGGTGCGGCCGGCTGAGGATGGAGGCGATGAGAGACTCTATGGTCTCTGATCACCTCTATCATGATGGAGGACCACACCGACGTCATAACGTCAACATCAGGTAGGAGGCGAATGTAACATTGTTTTTTTTTTCTGTAGTTTTTTCTGATTTCTGTAGTGGTGGGAGGGGATGCGCCCCCCTTCTGCCACTCGCCGATGTTTCTCAGCCAAAAAACAAACCAATGGAGCGGTCGGCTGAGGATGGAGGCGATGAGAGACTCTATGGTCTCTGATCACCTCTATCATGATGGAAGACCAGAATGACATCATAACGTCAACAACAGCTAGGAGGTGAATGTAACTTTTTTTTTCCTTTTTTAAAGCAAAAGTTAAAACTTGTTATTTTTTTTCGATCTTTTGCTTTTTAAAAAGTAAAAGATTTGGGGTCTTTTTGACCCCAGATCTATCCTAAAAGAGGACCTGTCAAGCTCATTTCTATTTCGAGGGATGGAACCAATGACTCTATGGTCTCTGATCACCTCTAATGTGATGGAGGACCACAGCGACGTCATAACGTTAACATCAAGTAGAAGGTGAATGTAACATTTTTTTTTTTCTTTTTTAAAGCAAAAGTTCAAACTTGTTTTTTTTTCTTCAGTCTTTTGTTTTTTCAAAAGGTAAAAGATTTGGGGTCCTTTTGACCCCAGATATATCCTTAAAGAGGACCTATCAAGCTTATTTCTATTTCGAGGGATGGAGGCAACGAGAGACTCTATGGTCTCTGATCACCTCTATCATGATGGAGGACCACAGCGACGTCATAACGTCAACATCAACTGGGAGGCAAACATAATGTTTTTTTTTTCTTTTTTAAAGCAAATCTGTTTTTCTTAATTGCACGCAAATGTGCGGCCGCTCGGCGTCAAGGCCCAGATGCCGGGAGGCTGCACATTTACGTGCGGCTGGTGCCAAGAGGTTAAACTTGTAAACAAAACGCCCCAGAAAATGCTTGGTCTTTAAAGCAGAGTTCCACCTGAAAAAAAAAATAAAATAAAAAAAAATAAAGTCAGCAGCTACTAAAACTGCAGCCATTTACCTGGCCCTCGGTCCAGCGGAGTCCTCACCATGGCTGGGTTCACCGGCCGTCTTCTCTCCCCGGCGCCGACATCTTCAGTGTGGGCACCCGGCTGTGACAGCTTGCCCACTGCGCATGCGCGAGTAGCGCTGCTCTTTGTGAATGGACCTGTAGTCTTCATGGACCTGTCACGTGTCCCAGAAGACCACGGGGAGGGAGGGGGGAGGACAACTTCTGCTTACGATCGCCTAGGCCAGGGGTGGGCAACCTGTGGCTCTCTAGCTGTTGTGGAACTACATTTCCCATGAGGCATTGCAAAAATTACCCATGAGGCATTGCAAAAAAACTGACAATTACAGCTATGACTTGCAGAGGCATGATGGAACTTGTAGTCCTGCAGCTCTCAGGTTGCCTACCCCAGGCCTAGGCGATCGCAGCAGAAGTGGGAGCGGGTACCTGTCAAATTCGGGTACCCCCACTCTCCCCCGCTCCCCAAAGGTGCCAATCCTTAATGGGGAGCGGGGGACAAAGCATTAAAGCAGAACTTCCCCTTTTGGGTGGAGCTCCGCTTTAAGTCGCTTTGTACTTGTTTTAAACTTTTTGTTTTACATTTCTTCAGTTGCTTCCTGGTTTCTGGCCTAGGCCCTGGTCACTGATGGGCACTGAAAGGCAGCACTCATATATGGCACGGATAGGCGGCACTGATGGGCATTGATAGGTGGCACTGATGGGCGACACTGAAAGGCAGTTCTGATGGGCACTGATATGTGGCATTGATGGGCACCGACAGGTGGCACTGATGGGGCTACACTGATCATCAGTGCACTGATGATCAGTGTAGATGTTCCCTCTCAGGAATGCTGCTTACCGGTTCTCCTCTTGCGCTGTGAGCATGAGGAGAGGATTGCCGATAACCTGCATTTTCTGATTGGACACAGCTGATCACATGATAGTCCCGATGCCATCGGCTCTTTACTCTGATTGGTGAACCTCTGTGTCCCAGGGACCACCGATTGTTGTGCCGCGAATCCCTGGGGGCGCGCATGCGCAGTTAGAGTGGGAGGACACCATATGACGTCCTCCCAGAACGAGAGAACTGCCGCCCGTCCTTCATTTATATGGCGGGCAGGAGGTGGTTAAACAAGCTGGTAGACAGATCGGGGTAAGGAGTTCCAGAAGATGGCAGAGGTTCTGGACAGATTAGCGTAGAGTATTCCAGAGGACGGTACAGGATTTTGAGAGATTGGGGTAAGGAGTTCCAGAGGGTGAAAGAGGCTCTGAAGAAGTCCTGGAGGTGATCACAGATGGAGGAGGGAGCTACACGGCAGGAGGGTCTTGGGAGCAGCAGAGAGGACAGTTCGGGCGTTAGTCTGAGATAAGATTGGTGATGGAGCTCGGGAGCAGAGCTGTGGACGACTTTGCAAGTTTTGGGGAATATTTTGAATTGTATTTGTTGGGCCAATCGAACGTCAGTGAGGGGATTGGCAGAAATCCAAGGATACAGGGCCTGTCTATAGAGAAGTGATGTATCAAGATTCGTAAGCGATTGCCAATGATTCGCTGTATCACCAATGATCGAACCGCCAAACGCCGCACTATAGTAGTACAGATAATATAGGAAGATAAAATAATGATACAATGTTATTTATTGATACAATCGGGAAGAATAATATAAATACTATAATATGAAATCTGAGCCGAGGACGGGGGAACCTGTTTATATGATGCTATAATGGAGTCTAGGAAGGGACTGGAGAGGAAATCCCCTTCATCCCCGTAATTGGAAATGACAGATCCAGCCTGCGCTCCATACATTGATGGATCAATATCCCATATAAATATCATTCGCAGACCTTCAATTACAAGATCATCAAATCGGAGGATCGCCGGCTGCAACTGCAAACAATGCCATAGAATAGACAAGGGGGGGGGGGGTTGCGGCGGCATTTTATCTGCTACACCTGAGTTGCCGCGTGCGGAAGATCGGAGCGCTGCGTGATGAATTTTAATGAAGTGCTCGGCGGATTATTTATAACCGCAATATATTTGTATTATGAAAACACGACAGACGTTTTATCTGCTTCTGTTTAATTATTTATGCTGTTTATGAAATGCAAACGATGGCGATGGATGAGGGGGAGGGGAGGGGGGGGGGGGGGTAATTCCAAAACTGAAAACCGGGTTTATGACGGAACACCCAGAACAGAACCTGGAGGGAAACAGTCATTAACCACTTCCAGTTCAGACACATTCCCCCCCTTCCAGTCTGGACGCTTTCCCCCCCTTCCAGTCCGGACGCTTTCCCCCCCTTCCAGTCCGGACGCTTTCCCCCCCTTCCAGTCCGGACGCTTTCCCCCCCTTCCAGTCCGGACGCTTTCCCCCCCTTCCAGTCCGGACGCTTTCCCCCCCTTCCAGTCCGGACGCTTTCCCCCCCTTCCAGTCCGGACGCTTTCCCCCCCTTCCAGTTCGGACGCTTTCCCCCCTTTCAGTTCGGACGCTTTCCCCCCCTTCCAGTTCGGACGCTTTCCCCCCCTTTCAGTTCGGACGCTTTCCCCCCCTTTCAGTTCGGACGCTTTCCCCCCCTTTCAGTTCGGACGCTTTCCCCCCTTTCAGTTCGGACGCTTTCCCCCCCTTTCAGTTCGGACGCTTTCCCCCCCTTTCAGTTCGGACGCTTTCCCCCCCTTTCAGTTCGGACGCTTTCCCCCCCTTTCAGTTCGGACGCTTTCGCCCCCTTTCAGTTCGGACGCTTTCGCCCCCTTTCAGTTCGGACGCTTTCCCCCCCTTTCAGTTCGGACGCTTTCCCCCCCTTTCAGTTCGGACGCTTTCCCCCCCTTTCAGTTCGGACGCTTTCCCCCCCTTTCAGTTCGGACGCTTTCCCCCCCTTTCAGTTCGGACGCTTTCCCCCCCTTTCAGTTCGGACGCTTTCCCCCCCTTCCAGTTCGGACGCTTTCCCCCCCTTCCAGTTCGGACGCTTTCCCCCCCTTCCAGTTCGGACGCTTTCCCCCCTTTCAGTTCGGACGCTTTCCCCCCCTTCCAGTCCGGACGCTTTCCCCCCCTTCCAGTTCGGACGCTTTCCCCCCCTTCCAGTTCGGACGCTTTCCCCCCTTTCAGTTCGGACGCTTTCCCCCCCTTCCAGTCCGGACGCTTTCCCCCCCTTCCAGTTCGGACGCTTTCCCCCCCTTTCAGTTCGGACGCTTTCCCCCCCTTCCAGTCCGGACGCTTTCCCCCCCCTTCCAGTCCGGACGCTTTCCCCCCCTTCCAGTCCGGACGCTTTCCCCCCTTCCAGTCCGGACGCTTTCCCCCCCTTCCAGTCCGGACGCTTTCCCCCCCTTCCAGTCCGGACGCTTTCACCCCCTTCCAGTTCGGACGCTTTCCCCCCTTCCAGTCAGGACGCTTTCCCCCCCTTCCAGTTCGGACGCTTTGCCCCCTTCCAGTCAGGACGCTTTCACCCCCTTCCAGTCCGGACGCTTTCACCCCCTTCCAGTCCGGACGCTTTCACCCCCTTCCAGTTCGGACGCTTTCCCCCCCTTTCAGTTCGGACGCTTTCCCCCCCTTCCAGTCCGGACGCTTTCCCCCCCTTTCAGTTCGGACGCTTTCCCCCCCTTTCAGTTCGGACGCTTTCCACCCCTTTCAGTCCGGACGCTTTCCCCCCCTTCCAGTCCGGACGCTTTCCCCCCCTTTCAGTTCGGACGCTTTCCCCCCCTTTCAGTTCGGACGCTTTCCCCCCCTTTCAGTTCGGAAGCTTTCCCCCCCCTTCCAGTCCGGACGCTTTCCCCCCCTTCCAGTCCGGACGCTTTCCCCCCCTTTCAGTCCGGACGCTTTCACCCCCTTCCAGTTCGGACGCTTTCCACCCCTTTCAGTTTGGACGCTTTCCCCCCCTTCCAGTCCGGACACTTTCCCACCCTTCCAGTCCGGACACTTTCACCCCCTTCCAGTCCGGACACTTTCCCCCCCTTCCAGTCCGGACACTTTCACCCCCTTCCAGTCCGGACACTTTCACCCCCTTCCAGTCCGGACACTTTCACCCCCTTCCAGTCCGGACACTTTCCCCCCCTTCCAGTCCGGACACTTTCACCCCCTTCCAGTCCAGGACAATTTGAAGCTTTCAGTTCTATCACACTTTGAATGACAATTGCGCGGTCATGCAACACTGTACCCATAGAAATTTTTTAGCATTTTTTTGAGACAGATAAAGCTTTATTTTGGTGGTATTTATTCACCGCTGGAATTTACATTTTTTTTGCTATATAAATGAATACGTCCAAAAATTTTGAAAAAATTATACAATTTTGCAAATAAATAATATTTCTTCATAAATCTCGGCCAACATTTATTCAGTTATCTTTTTAGTAAAAAAAAATAACCCTAATTAGTTTATAACCAAAAATTATAATTTTTAAACTTTTTATTATTATTTATGGGGTTTTTTTCTACATACTGTCACCCTAGCAGTACAGTCACCATGGTGACACTGTACTACTTGTGGGGGGCGATGAAGATTTTTATTTTTTTACACTGATTGCGTTTACACCCATAAAGGCTGTAAGAGGAATCATTTCTCCTTCTCTCTGGCTGCATTCCTGCAGCCATTGAGAAATACTGTGTGAGCTGTGATTGGTCACAGCTTGTCACATGGTACAAGGGTGTTGTGAATGGCCCTGTACCATGTGATCTCTGTGGTCATTCACAGATTTCACACGTAGTAAGCAATGGTGTCATTCGTTCGATGAAGGAGACGACTTGTACTTACCACCAGCTGAGGGACAGGAAGTGGTTTGAGGTCTTTGCTCAGAGACACGTACGTGAAGAAGGCGCTGACGGCCCGGAATCGCTCCTGGGTGTCACCCACCAGAGTGTCAGCGTCCACAAACACCTCGATCTCCATGGATTTGTTGCTGGTGAAGGTCATGCGCCCAGATATGGTGATGATACAACCTGAAACAGAAGAGAATGGGTTAAACGTCACAAACCCTCATTCACGGACGACACGCCTGTCAGACATCGAACATCTCCCACTATGTACAACACGCCTGTCAGACATCGAACATCTCCCACTATGGACAACACGCCTGTCAGACATCAAACATCTCCCACTATGGACAACACGCCTGTCAGACATCGAACATCTCCCACTATGTACAACACGCCTGTCAGACATCGAACATCTCCCACTATGGACAACACGCCTGTCAGACATCGAACATCTCCCACTATGGACAACCTGCCTGTCAGACATCGAACATCTCCCACTATGGACAAAACGATCTTCAATACTTCATTATTCTCTGCACCTCGGCTTCACCTTCGGCGTCCACCCAGAATTAACATTTCAGTGTTTGGTAAATGCAGACAGTCTGGTCTATATTTTGGGGTCTTTACTGCTAATATCTCAGAGATCAAACTACAACCCCCCCCCCGTAATGGAGATAAAGAGTGGAAGCTGCGTTTGTAGTCCTGTACAAAAGTGACAACCGTGGTTACCTCCATAGATACAGAGGAGCAGCCACTCAACCTTTGTACCACAAAGGAATCCTGGAAACAACTTTCCAGCCTCAGGAAACACCCACCAATCATTCATATTTTTACAATTCATGGTACATTAGCATGATGGCCATTGGGAAGGGTGAACCTTACATTGGGGGTCAGTGAGAATGTCCCTTACATTGGGGGTCAGTGGGAAGAATGTCCCTTACATTGGTGATCAGTGGGAAGAATGTCCCTTACATTGGGGGTCAGTGGGAAGAATGTCCCTTACATTGGGGGTCAGTGGGAAGAATGTCCCTTACATTGGGGGTCAGTGGGAAGAATGTCCCTTACATTGGGGGTCAGTGGGAAGAATGTCCCTTACATTGGAGGTCAGTGGGAAGAATGTCCCTTACATTGGTGGTCAGTGGGAAGAATGTCCCTTACATTGGTGGTCAGTGGAAAGAATGTCCCTTACATTGGGGGTCAGTGGGAAGAATGTCCCTTACATTGGGGGGTCAGTGGGAAGAATGTTCCTTACATTGGGGGTCAGTGGGAAGATTGTCCCTTACGTTGGGGATCAGTGGGAAGAATGTCCCTTACGTTGGGGGTCAGCGAGAAGAATGTCCCTTACATTGGGGGTCAGTGGGAAGAATGCTCCTTACATTGGGGATCAGTGGGAAGAATGTTCCTTACATTAGGGGGGTCAGTGGGAAGAATGTCCCTTACATTGGTGGTCAGTGGGAAGAATGCCCCTTACATTGGGGGTCAGTGGGAAGATTGTCCCTTACATTGGAGGTCAGTGGGAAGATTGTCCCTTACATTGGTGGTCAGTGGGAAGAATGCTCCTTACATTGGGGGTCAGTGGGAAGATTGTACCTTACATTGGGGGTCAGTGGGAAGAATGTCCCTTACATTGGTGATCAGTGGGAAGAATGTCCCTCACATTGGGGGTCAGTGGGAAGAATGTCCCTTACATTGGGGGTCAGTGGGAAGAATGTCCCTTACATTGGGGGTCAGTGGGAAGAATGTCCCTTACATTGGGGGTCAGTGGGAAGAATGTCCCTTACATTGGTGATCAGTGGGAAGAATGTCCCTTACATTGGTGATCAGTGGGAAGAATGTCCCTTACATTGGAGGTCAGTGGGAAGAATGTCCCTTACATTGGTGGTCAGTGGGAAGAATGTCCCTTACATTGGGGGTCAGTGGGAAGAATGTCCCTTACATTGGAGGTCAGTGGGAAGAATGTCCCTTACATTGGTGGTCAGTGGGAAGAATGTCCCTTACATTGGGGGTCAGTGGGAAGAATGTCCCTTACATTGGTGATCAGTGGGAAGAATGTCCCTTACATTGGTGGTCAGTGGGAAGAATGTCCCTTACATTGGGGGTCAGTGGGAAGAATGTCCCTTACATTGGAGGTCAGTGGGAAGAATGTCCCTTACATTGGTGGTCAGTGGGAAGAATGTCCCTTACATTGGTGGTCAGTGGGAAGAATGTCCCTTACATTGGGGGTCAGTGGGAAGAATGTCCCTTACATTGGTGATCAGTGGGAAGAATGTCCATTACATTGGGGGATCAGTGGGAAGAATGTCCCTTACATTGGTGGTCAGTGGGAAGAATGTCCCTTACATTGGAGGTCAGTGGGAAGAATGTCCATTGCTTTGGGGGATCAGTGGGAAGAATGTCCCTTACATTGGAGGTCAGTGGGAAGAATGTCCATTGCTTTGGGGGATCAGTGGGAAGAATGTCCCTTACATTGGAGGTCAGTGGGAAGAATGCCCCTTACACTGGGGGTCAGTGGGAAGAATGTCCCTTACATTGGGGGTCAGTGGGAAGAATGCTCCTTACATTGGGGGTCAGTGGGAAGATTGTACCTTACATTGGGGGTCAGTGGGAAGAATGTCCCTTACATTGGTGATCAGTGGGAAGAATGTCCCTCACATTGGGGGTCAGTGGGAAGAATGTCCCTTACATTGGGGGTCAGTGGGAAGAATGTCCCTTACATTGGGGGTCAGTGGGAAGAATGTCCCTTACATTGGAGGTCAGTGGGAAGAATGTCCATTGCTTTGGGGGATCAGTGGGAAGAATGTCCCTTACATTGGAGGTCAGTGGGAAGAATGTCCATTGCTTTGGGGGATCAGTGGGAAGAATGTCCCTTACATTGGTGATCAGTGGGAAGAATGTCCCTTACATTGGAGGTCAGTGGGAAGAATGCCCCTTACACTGGGGGTCAGTGGGAAGAATGTCCCTTACATTGGGGGTCAGTGGGAAGAATGCTCCTTACATTGGGGGTCAGTGGGAAGAATGTCCCTTACATTGGGGGTCAGTGGGAAGAATGTCCCTTACCTTGGGGGTCAGTGGGAAGAATGTCCCTTACATTCGGGGTCAGTGGGAAGAATGTCCCTTACATTGGGGGTCAGTGGGAAGAATGTCCCTTACATTGGTGGTCAGTGGGAAGAATGTCCCTTACATTGGTGGTCAGTGGGAAGAATGTCCCTTACATTGGTGATCAGTGGGAAGAATGTCCCTTACATTGGGGGTCAGTGGGAAGAATGTCCCTTACCTTGGGGGTCAGTGGGAAGAATGTCCCTTACATTGGGGGTCAGTGGGAAGAATGTCCCTTACATTGGTGATCAGTGGGAAGAATGCCCCTTACATTGGGGGTCAGTGGGAAGAATGTCCCTTACATTGGGGGTCAGTGGGAAGAACGCTCCTTACATTGGGGGTCAGTGGGAAGAATGTCCCTTACATTGGGGGTCAGTGGGAAGAACGCTCCTTACATTGGGGGTCTGAGACTTATCTGAGATGCAGAAATTGTTCATTGCCCAAGGAACACCTAACAACCAATGGAGGAACCCTGATTGAGAATGACTGCAGTGGAGTGAGTGTTGTCATCTTGGGGCAGGAAGTGTGTTATTCCCATGATTACCAGATGAAAATAAATGGAAAAACATTGAAAAAATTTGAGGCATATTTGGCAACTATTGGGAAAGGCGGCTCCCACGCCATGCAATGCACTGGAAAAATGTCAGCTTCAATCTGATTGGTGCAAAATGTAGGTTTAAATGTTTCCGTGTTTTCTAAACTACTCAGAAGGTTCTTTAGTAACAATGTCTACCCCCCCCCAAAAAAAATGGTTATGCAGAATTGGTGGTAAACCCCCCCAAAAAAAAAAAAAAAAAAAAAAAAGAGAAAAACTTGTGCATTTCAGTCTATGTAGACGCCGTGATCTGCGCCATCTTCCCACCCTTCCCGGAGTTTTCCGTCCGCCTCCCAGTACTACAGACACAATAAGAGGATTCTCGTTTGGCAAACATTGCTGTAAATGACTTACGGTATGAAAGATTGAAGACACGGCCTTGGCCATGGGGGGAATGTTATATATATAACAAGAGAGCGCCAGTTTCTATAATTAAAAAGTTAAGGGATTATATTAGAAAGGAAAGGCATGTCACGGACTAAAATCCAGTATTAATTTTTAAAAGGGATAAAAGCATTGCTGAACTTTATACATGGTTGGCAGTGCAGGACAGATGGCCTGTTATATGAAGGATGGCGATGCTTCTAAAAGACTCTGAAAGAACGCGGTACTTTGGGCTCCGGGGACATGGGAGCTGAGCGGGCCACGAGCTCCACATTAACAGTTACAGGGGATTCTAGCATGGAATGCAGAAGAGGCAGCCGCTTCATCCTCTTGTATGAAAATCCTTGTGGGGATTGGTGAGTTCTGTTAAAGCTGAATCCTGGACACCCAAAAATTACCGTATTTTTTGCTCCATAAGACGCACCTAGGTTTTAGAGGAGAAAAACAAGAATAAAATATTCTGAGCCAATGGACTGCGGACACGGTACAGGAGATGACCAGAGACTGCGGACACAGTACAGGGGATGACCAGAGACTGCGGACACAGTACAGGGGATGACCAGAGACTGCGGACACAGTACAGGGGATGACCAGAGACTGCGGACACAGTACAGGAGATGACCAGAGACTGCGGACACAGTACAGGAGATGACCAGAGACTGCGGACACAGTACAGGAGATGACCAGAGACTGCGGACACAGTACAGGAGATGACCAGAGACTGCGGACACAGTACAGGAGATGACCAGAGACTGCGGACACAGTACAGGAGATGACCAGAGACTGCGGACACAGTACAGGAGATGACCAGAGACTGCGGACACAGTACAGGAGATGACCAGAGACTGCGGACACAGTACAGGAGATGACCAGAGACTGCAGACACAGTACAGGAGATGACCAGAGACTGCGGACACAGTACAGGAGATGACCAGAGACTGCAGACACAGTACAGGAGATGACCAGAGTCTGCGGACACAGTACAGGAGATGACCAGAGACTGCGGACACAGTACAAGGGATGACCAGAGACTGCGGACACAGTACAGGGGATGACCAGAGACTGCGGACACAGTACAGGAGATGACCAGAGACTGCGGACACAGTACAGGAGATGACCAGAGACTGCGGACACAGTACAGGAGATGACCAGAGACTGCGGACACAGTACAGGAGATGACCAGAGACTGCGGACACAGTACAGGAGATGACCAGAGACTGCGGACACAGTACAGGAGATGACCAGAGACTGCGGACACAGTACAGGAGATGACCAGAGACTGCGGACACAGTACAGGAGATGACCAGAGACTGCGGACACAGTACAAGGGATGACCAGAGACTGCGGACACAGTACAGGGGATGACCAGAGACTGCGGACACAGTACAGGAGATGACCAGAGACTGCGGACACAGTACAGGAGATGACCAGAGACTGCGGACACAGTACAGGAGATGACCAGAGACTGCGGACACAGTACAGGAGATGACCAGAGACTGCGGACACAGTACAGGAGATGACCAGAGACTGCGGACACAGTACAGGAGATGACCAGAGACTGCGGACACAGTACAGGAGATGACCAGAGACTGCAGACATAGTACAGGAGATGACCAGAGACTGCAGACACAGTACAGGAGATGACCAGAGACTGCGGACACAGTACAGGAGATGACCAGAGACTGCGGACATAGTACAGGAGATGACCAGAGACTGCGGACACAGTACAGGAGATGACCAGAGACTGCAGACATAGTACAGGAGATGACCAGAGACTGCAGACACAGTACAGGAGATGACCAGAGACTGCAGACACAGTACAGGAGATGACCAGAGACTGCGGACACAGTACAGGAGATGACCAGAGACTGCAGACACAGTACAGGAGATGACCAGAGACTGCAGACACAGTACAGGAGATGACCAGAGACTGCAGACACAGTACAGGAGATGACCAGAGACTGCAGACACAGTACAGGAGATGACCAGAGACTGCAGACATAGTACAGGAGATGACCAGAGACTGCAGACATAGTACAGGAGATGACCAGAGACTGCAGACACAGTACAGGAGATGACCAGAGACTGCAGACAGTACAAGGGATGACAAGGAGACTGTGGACCTTTGGGGAGGGAGGGGGAGCGGGTACCTGTCAAATTCACTTCTGCGGAGGTGTCCTCCCTTTAGCGCGGGAACCCGGCTGTGACAGTTGGGTGCTCACTGCGCATGTGCGAGAAGCGCTGCGCTTTGTGAATGGCCCGGCGACTTCTGCATGCACAGCGAGCACCCGGCTGTCACAGTCGGGTTCCCACACTAAAGATGCCGGCACAGGAAGAATAAGATAAGGTCCTGCTGCAGGGAAGAGCTGAGCGGCCGGCCCGATATTCTGGCACGGTGTCGACAGCGGAAATACCAGACCGGCCGCTCTATATTCGCTCCATAAGACGCACTGACATTTTCCCCTTTTTTGGGGGGGAAAAAGTGTGTCTTATGGAGCGAAAAATACGGTAATACATTAGATCTGCCATTCTCAACCAGGGTTCCATGGAATCCCAGGTACCACAGTCAGGGGTCAGGCTCGGAGACCACTTGCTACAGCAGAAGAGAGACTCCCACTGACCAGATAGGTATACAAGCAGGTCAAAGTGAAACAAAAAAGAAAGCGCACCAACCTTGCGCATTACCTCAGTAAACCATACATTTATTAAATTCAGAGTGATACTCACAAAAATTTAAGTAAATCAAGCATGTAAGTCCTCAAAGGAACATCGTAGGGGTAGACACTCAGAGTTTTGAAGGGCATCCATTCTTCATCAAAGCTCTGATGAAGAAGGGACCCCCTTCGAAACGCCTCAGCCGTACTCTGAGTATCTACCCCTACGATGTGACTCACACAGGCTTCACATTTCTAAAGTTCCTTTGAGGACTTACATGCTTGATTTACTTAGTTGTTTGTGAGTATCATTCTGAATTTAATAAAATTATGGTTTACTGAGGTAATGCGCAAGGTTGGTGCGCTTTGTTTTTTGTTTCACTTCGCAGTACTGGTCGGGCTTCCCCAGCCTTGTTTAGAGCTGCACAACCCTATATGCATTGGTGGTCAAATTTTTCAAGTTCTGGTTCCATCCATCCACCCTTATTCTGGGTCATAGAGTGCAGGAGAGGTCGTTTCTGATACAAGGTCACCCTGGTGGATGACACAGGCTCACCAAAGATGCAGGGTCTAAGTACCAACTAGTGTTTGCCATAGCTCCTGATGGTGGAGCTGGGTTTTTTTGCATGTTAGTACCAGGTTGCAGTCCTCAGGATTCTCCCACCAGGAGATGAGCAAGCTGGGGTCCAGTAGCAGATATAGCAGGTAGAGATTCAGCAGAAGCGTAGTTGAGGAACAAGCCAAAGGTCGGTAACAAGTGGTAGCGAAGATACAAGAGTGACGAGAGTGAGGTATTGGCTGGCGAGAGCACAATAATCTGTCAAACAGGAACATGGCTTAAACAGGAAGTTCGTGGGAGGTGCGAAGGGTTCAAGAGAAACAAGATATAAGGAAAGGTTGTCTAAGCTATCAGACAGGGAGCTGTCCAGCATCTCAGGTGGTTCAGAAAGAAGAGTTACCTTCAGACATAGCAAAAGTCCCGGCTTTAGACCCAGACCCTGACACTAGGGTTCCTCCAGAGGTTGCTAGGGGTTCCTTGAGCAGTGGCTAATTGGCATCCCATTTGATGGTGCCTGCATAGTTATGGGGCCAACACCACTAGGCAGAGCCAACAATATGATAATCTTTTTTAGCTGTCTGTAAGGGTGGAAGTTTGACCACTACTGCAAGGAGGGTATTCTTCACACTGAATTGGCTTTAGCAAAGGTTCCCTGATGACCTCAAAATTATTTAAAGGGTTCCTCTGGGGTAAAGAGGTTGAGAAAGGCTTCATTAGATGATCATTTTCTAATAATGGTATTCTGTACATACAGGGGTTAGACAAACAAACATACGGAAACACTGAATGAGCCAGGAGCGGCTCGATGATATTAAGGGCAGGAGACTGTGATGGCCATTTCAGAACCTTCACCTTTTTCTGCTGTGCCCACTGGAGGGTCACCTTGGCCTTGTGCTTAGGGTCATTGTTGTGCTGGAAAGTCCAAGAGTGTCCCATGCGCACCTTTTGTGCAGAAGAATGCAAATTGTCTTCCAATATTTTCTGATAACTGGCTGCATTCATCTTCTCATCAATTTTCACAAGATTCCCCGTGCCTTTGGAGCTCACACCTCCCCCAAAACATCAGTCAGCCACCACCATTCTCAAAGGTGGAGATGGGAATCCCTCTCCAAACATAGAACTTCTGGTTGTGAACATAAAGCTCTATTTTGGTCTCGTCAATCCAGATTACAGTGTGCCAAGGTGTTGTCGGGCATATTGTAACCGGGCTTTTTTCATGGCAGTAAAGACCTCTTTCTGGCAACTCGATCATGCAGCTCAATTATCGTCATATTGTGCTCCTTGAAACAACCACACCATCTTTTTCCAGAGCAGCCTGTATTTCTCCTGAGGTGACCTGTGGGGTTTTTTTTTTGTATCCTGAACAATTCTTCTGGCAGCTGCAGCTGCAATCCTTCTTGGCTTACCTAACCTCAGCTTTGTATCAAGAGATCCCTCAATTTTCCACTTCTTAATAAGTGATTAAACAGTATTGACTGCGTATTCAAGGCTTTGGATATCTTTTTATATCCTTTTCCATTTTATAAAGTTTCATAACCTTATTACGCAGGTCTTTTGACAGTTCTTTTCTGCTCCCCATGGCTCAGTATCTAGCCCGCTCATTGCATCCACATAAGAGCTAACAAACTCATTGCCTATTTATACATGGACACTAATTGCAATTTAAAAAGTCACAGATGTAGGATTACCCTTTAATTGGCATTTTAACCCGTGTGTGTGTCACCTTGTGTGTCTGTACCAAGGCTGAACATTCCAGGGGGCGGAGACTTCTGATCCGGGGGGGCGAAGACTTCTGATCCGGGGGGCGAAGACTTCTGATCCAGGCCATTTGGGGGATTTCTGTTATCATTGTGATTTAAAAAGGAGCCAAACAACTATGTGATAATAAATGGTTTCATATCATCAACATCCTTCAATAAAAGACAGTTTTTTGGCAGGGTCAGTCAGATTTTTAAGATCAATTCCAAAATTTCACAATTTATTCCAGGGGGGGTGCAAACTTTTGAGCACAAAAATGTTTTATGAGCGCTTGTTAGCAGCTACTATGTGAATTGAACCCAAAAGCTGCCACAGCTGCAGGCTTCATTCATAAATACAGTGTAACAAAAATGTTACATTTTATTTTATTTAATGCTACAAATCAAGGGGTCTTATATATATATATATATATATATATATATATATATATATATATATATATATATAAGTTGTCCCTATTTAACAGTTTATTAGCGCCTAGGAAACTCTGGTTAGCCCCATTAACCTCCCTAGCGGTATGATTATGTCAGTATTTCTGTGCTCAAAGCGGTACATTGTTTTCAATAGAAATATGTTGTTTTTTTATTGTAGGCCTGTAATTCTTAGGAATAACTCACTAAAATCTGTCCGAACAAGAGTCTAGTAAACATCCCGGGGATGATACAATTTGAAACACGAAATCATAAATTATAATTTAATAAATAATCATAAAAAATAATAATATAATAAATGTAATTCAATAATATAATCAAACCAAAAACACTGAAATGTGAAATAGAGCGCCAAGTTCGCCCATCACTGAGCTCAGTCGCAGAATCGTTTTCAGTGTCTGATGAGGAATTTCCCCCACCAATCATTATCACTCAATTCTGCAAGTGGTTCTGATTTACTATCGCTGTTCTCTAGCCGGTCTAAAACCGTGTCTGACCTAAAGGGACGCTTTTTGGACGCCATGGACGTTTCTCAGTTTCCAGGCAGAAAGAACAGTAAAAATGCAGGCAGGGCGCCGGACAAAGCACTCGGGACAAAATGTATGTGAAATGGTTTGATACAGGAATGTTATACTATGTGATTTTACTGTATTTAGTGAATGTCAAATTTTTCCATTTTTGAAATTCCTGCTGGTTCTGTCCCCCGTACGTCCCGACGTCGCAGGAAACGGAACCTGGAAGACAGATGCCGGCATCGGCCGGAGGAGATGGCCGGGGACGCTGCAGGGGGGACATCGCGGGAGCGCAGGACAAGGTAAGTGCTGGAGGGATCCCAGAGCAACCCTGCAGTGTATTCCTGAGTGTAGCTCGGGGGGGGGGGTTACCGCTTGTGGTGCTAAAACTTTACCCCGAGCTACACTCGGGAATACCGCCAGGGGGGTTAAGGCTTCCTCCTTATAGCCATCTTTTTTCCAAATTTCTAAGGCTTCATGTACACAGGCAGCTTCTAAACTTGAGTTGGCGTTTTTGATGCCAAAGCTCCTGAACTCAACTCCATAAAAGCCTGCGTGTCCATGTACACATAGGCATTTAGCAGAGTTTAGGAGCTGCCACAATTCAGCTCTCCTGAACGCGGAAGAATCGTGTTCAGGATAGGAATGTTTTGACCGCCAGCCGTGTGAAATGGCGAAATGCGGCACCGTGTTTTTTCCTTGTTTTGTATTTTTGCACGGACAGCTAGCGTACGTCACCTAAAAAGAGTTTTTAAAGTTTGTATGCAGATTTGTTTGTAGTATTGCCCTAAAAAAAAAAAAGGCAAAAAATAAATAAATAATAAACTTAAAGTATAACAAAAGGGCAACATTTTAAAATTTGGATGGAATGGAGATGGATCAGAACATCTGTTAGGTGTTTATTGCCGTCTGTGCCCCCCGTTAGGAAGATTCATCCTATTTGTCCAGTTATCATTGGTAGAGAAAGTAAAAGAAAATCCCAAATTTTGGGTTGTCCTAAGAAAAGTAGTAGATCTGCCAATGGGGGGACAACCAATGGTTCTGGTGACCCCCAAAGGATTCCACTAATTTGCAGGGATTTCCTTTCACATCCTGTTTTGGCGAAGAGAAGGGAAGGGATGGGATGGCAAGGAAAGGGATGGGAAATGATGGCAAGGAAAGGGATGGGAAATGATGGCAAGGGAAGGGAAGGGAAGGGATGGCAAGGGAAGGGATGGCAAGGGAAGAGATGGCAAGGGAAGAGATGGCAAGGGAAGAGATGGCAAGGGAAGAGATGGCAAGGGAAGAGATGGCAAGGGAAGAGATGGCAAGGGAAGAGATGGCAAGGGAAGAGATGGCATGGGAAGGGATGGCATGGGAAGGGAGGGGATGGCAAGGAAAGGGAAGGGATGGGAAGGCATGGGAAGGGAAGGCATGGGAAGGGAAGGCATGGGAAGGGAAGGCATGGGAAGGGAAGGCATGGGAAGGGAAGGCATGGGAAGGGAAGGCATGGGAAGGGATGGCATGGGAAGGGATGGCATGGGAAGGGATGGCATGGGAAGGGATGGCATGGGAAGGGATGGCATGGGAAGGGATGGCATGGGAAGGGATGGCATGGGAAGGGATGGCATGGGAAGGGATGGCATGGGGAGGGATAGCATGGGGAGGGATAGCATGGGGAGGGATAGCATGGGAAGGGATGGCAAGGGAAGGGATGGCAAGGGAAGGGATGGGATAGGAGGGGAAGGGAAGGGATGGGATAGGAGGAGATGGGATGGGATAGGAGGAGATGGGATAGGAGGGGAAGGGATGGGATAGGAGGGGAAGGGATGGCAAGGCAAGGGATGGCAAGGCAAGGGATGGCAAGGCAAGGGATAGGAGGGGAAGGGATGGGATAGGATGGGAAGGGATGGGATAGGATGGGAAGGGATGGGATAGGATGGGAAGGGATGGGATAGGAGGGGAAGGGATGGATAGGAGGGGAAGGGATGGGATAGGAGGGGAAGGGATGGGATAGGAGGGGAAGGGATGGGATAGGAGGGGAAGGAATGGGAAGGGAAATCCCCCCAAGCATTACTAGTTGTTTAAATAATGAACAAATGGTCAAACTGGAAAAGGCATTAGCTTTGGATGACCCCCGATGCTCAGGAGAATGGTTTGTTCCACAAATCTCTACTCCCTTGTACATATTATATCTAATATAATTTTAGATTTCTGGTACCGTGTGTTAAATCTCCTCTCCCAGTAAATATAATGTACTGGCTATGCAGACCGTTGTGATTAATCTCATAGCGGGGATAGCCGGTCTTACCTTGTGCTACGCAAGACATCTTTAATCAGGATGTACATTGATGATCTCCTTCAATCTCTCGCTCAGGCTATTTAATCTCGTTGCGTAAACTATGGGGATTATTCGCCCTCGCCATTTTCCCTACAGACAGAGCGTTTGTTCAGGAGATCATTTTAGGTGCAAAATGCCCAAAATACACGTTTTTTTTTCCCTCCCAGATTCTTCAGGGGTTTAATTGCAGAGAACCAAAACAATTTAATCACAATGGGATTTCCTAAGAGGTAAATCTCATGAAGGAAAATACCTTGTGTAACCTAAAGCTAAAAACGGAGTCAATACAAGTCAATTCGAGGAATATTCTACCATCATCAAGAACGTGGTAGACTCTTCACCCTTCTCAATAATCGCCATTGGTAACTCCATTCCCGCAATTTTGTCTTCTAAACACCTTACCCCACATGTGTCAAACACTTGGCCCACCAGGCTATTTCATGTGGCCCTCACACCTCTCCTGCAGCTGAGGCACCTCTTAGTCTTTGCCCCCACCTTGTCTCAGCAGTCGGCAGCAGAGAGGAGGCCACAACTCCTCCTCCAGATCCTCAGTTCCCCCCGGTCTCAGCATTCACCAAACTCCAGCACTGGACTCCAGCCCTCCTCTGGTCCTCCTCCAGACCCTGCACTTTCTGCTTCCTAGCTTCTTCCCAGCAGCAGCACAAGGTAAAGGGGGTGCACTGTGATGTAAGGGAGGGTGGACGACTCTTGACTTATGGTGGGGGGGGCTCTTGACATCTGATGTAAGGTAGAGGGGTGCTCTTAACATCTCATCTTACAGATACAATCAGCCCCATAATACTGATCCGGCCAGCAATAAAATTTAGTGTGACACCCGTCTTACCCTTTGCCTAAATTAGACTCATAGCTTTTTTTTTCTACATACTGGAGGAAATAAAAATGAATTACCGTAATATTCGCTCCATAAGACGCACTTTTTTCCCCCAAAAAAGGGGGGAAAAGGTTAGTGCGTCTTATGGAGTGGCCGTTCCGGTATTTCCACCGCCACTGTGTCAGAATACTGGGCCAGCCGCTCAGCTCTGCAGCGGGACCTTATGGAGATGACTGCTGACCTTTGGGGAGGGGGCGGAGCGGGTACCTGAATTTGACAGGTACCCGCTCTTACTTCCGCGGAGTTGTTCTTTGATCTTACCTGTTCCTCTATCCAGCCGCGCGCTGTCTTCCCGGCTTCTGTAGTATCGGCGCTCGGCTTGACAGCCAGGTGCCAAGTGTGTATGTGCAAGAAGCGGTGCTTTTTGTGAATGGTAAGGCGGTACCTGGGACACATGACAGATCCCAGAAGCCGCCGGACCAATCACAAACCGCAAGTACTTCTCGCTCATGCGCACTGGGCACCTGGCTGTCATGCCGAGCACCCACACGACAGAAGCCGGGAAGACAGCGCGCCGCTGGATAAAGGAACAGGTAAGATCAAAGAACAACTCCTCGGAAGTAAGAGCGGGTACCTGTCAAATTCAGGTACCCGCTCCCCCCCCCTCCCCAAAGGTCAGCAGTCATCTCCTGTACTGTGTCCGCAGTCTCTGGTCATCTCCTGTACTGTGTCCGCAGTCTCTGGTCATCTCCTGTACTGTGTCTGCAGTCTCTGGTCATCTCCTGTACTGTGTCCGCAGTCTCTGGTCATCTCCTGTACTGTGTCCGCAGTCTCTGGTCATCTCCTGTACTGTGTCCGCAGTCTCTGACCATCTCCTGTACTGTGTCCGCAGTCTCTGGTCATCTCCTGTACTGTGTCCGCAGTCTCTGACCATCTCCTGTACTGTGTCCGCAGTCTCTGACCATCTCCTGTACTGTGTCCGCAGTCTCTGACCATCTCCTGTACTGTGTCCGCAGTCTCTGACCATCTCCTGTACTGTGTCCGCAGTCTCTGGTCATCTCCTGTACTGTGTCCGCAGTCTCTGGTCATCTCCTGTACTGTGTCCGCAGTCTCTGGTCATCTCCTGTACTGTGTCCGCAGTCTCTGGTCATCTTCTGTACTGTGTCCGCAGTCTCTGGTCATCTCCTGTACTGTGTCCGCAGTCTCTGGTCATCTCCTGTACTGTGTCCGCAGTCTCTGGTCATCTCCTGTACTGTGTCCGCAGTCTCTGACCATCTCCTGTACTGTGTCTGCAGTCTCTGGTTGTCTCCTGTACCGTGTCCGCAGTCTCTGGTCATCTCCTGTACTGTCCGCAGTCTCTGGTCATCTCCTGTACTGTGTCCGCAGTCTCTGGTCATCCCTGTGCTGTCCGCAGTCTCTGGTCATCTCCTGTACTGTGTCTGCAGTCTCTGGTCATCTCCTGTACTGTGTCCGCAGTCTCTGGTCATCCCTGTGCTGTCTGCAGTCTCTGGTCATCTCCTGTACTGTGTCTGCAGTCTCTGGTCATCTCCTGTACTGTGTCTGCAGTCTCTGGTCATCTCCTGTACTATGTCCGCAGTCTCTGGTCATCTCCTGTACTATGTCTGCAGTCTCTGGTCATCTCCTGTACTGTGTATGCAGTCTCTGGTCATCTCCTGTACTGTGTCCGCAGTCTCTGGTCATCTCCTGTACTATGTCTGCAGTCTCTGGTCATCTCCTGTACTGTGTCCGCAGTCTCTGGTCATCTCCTGTACTGTGTCCGCAGTCTCTGGTCATCTCCTGTACTGTGTCCGCAGTCTCCGGTCATCTCCTGTACTGTGTCCGCAGTCTCTGGTCATCTCCTGTACTGTGTCCGCAGTCTCTGGTCATCTCCTGTACTGTGTCCGCAGTCTCTGGTCATCTCCTGTACTATGTCCGCAGTCTCTGGTCATCTCCTGTACTGTGTCCGCAGTCTCTGGTCATCTCCTGTACTATGTCTGCAGTCTCTGGTCATCTCCTGTACTGTGTATGCAGTCTCTGGTCATCTCCTGTACTATGTCTGCAGTCCATTAGTTCAGAATTTTTTTTCCCCTGTTTTCTGCCTCTAAAACCTAGGCGCGTCTTATGGAGCAAAAATACGGTAAATCACAGCGGTTACGAAAACTGAATGATCACATGACTGCTTCAGAGTCTTTCCAGCTCTGCAATGGATAAATATTGTATCTACTTCTGGTTTGTTATTGGTCATTTCAGGTAAGGGGCTTCAAACTAGCTGCTGTCTTGGTCCTCTATCAAATACATTATACGCTCACTGATTGCGGCCCCTGGAACGACAGCAGTCATTTTGTCATTTTTTTTCACCAAAACCTGGAAAATACATAACCGGCGTGGGAATTGTTCCCATTTAATAGCATGCAGCAACAGCCCTGAAGAAGGGAGAAGCACGCTGGTTTGATGTACTTGTCTCCCCCCACACTACTTGATTGGGAAATTGCAATGACATATTTCATGAATATTGTTGGCCGGACAAATGTTTAGGAATGCCTCCAAGCCTTTGTTAAAGGGCTATACGAGGACAAAGTCTGATCTACATAACAAAGAAATGTGACTATAGGGACAAGGCAGCGCTTTTACCGTTAGGTCCATATATATTTGGACACGGGAACAATTTTAGTGTTTTGAGGTATTTACCAAAACATATTCCAGCTATAGCTATATAATGGATGAAGAAATAACGAAGGAGTAGCCCACACCTGGCCATAAAACAGCTTTTGATTCAATTGTCCAATTACTTTTGGTTCCTTGAAAAAGGGGGGTGGCTACTCTTAAGAGCTGTAATTCATAACCCCTTCCTCCAATTTGGATGTACATATACAGTGGGGATCAAAAGTTTGGGCACCCCAGCTAAAAATTTGTATTAATTTGCATAAAGAAGCCAAGGAAAGATGGAAAAATCTCCAAAAGGCATCAAATTACAGATTAGACATTCTTATAATATGTCAACAAAAGTTAGATTTTATTTCCATCATTTACACTTTCAAAATAACAGAAAACAAAAAAATGGCATCAGCAAAAGTTTGGGCACCCTGCAGAATTTATAGCATGCACTGCCTTCTTTGCCAAGCTGAGACCTGCCAGTGTCATGGATTGTTGTCAATCATCGTCTGGGAAGACCAGGTGATGTCAATCTCAAAAGGTTTTAAATGCCCAGACTCATCTGACCTTGCCCCAACAATCAGCACCATGGGTTCTTCTAAGCAGTTGTCTAGAAAACTGAAACTGAAAATAGTTGATGCTCACAAAGCTGGAGAAGGCTATAAGAAGATAGCAAAGCATGTTCAGATGTCAATATCCTCTGTTCGGAATGTCATTAAGAAATGGCAGTCATCAGGAACAGTGGAAGTTAAAGCAAGATCTGGAAGACCAAGAAAAATATCAGACAGAACAGCTCGCAGGATTGTGAGAAAAACAATTCAAAACCCACGTTTGACTGCACGATCCCTCCAGAAAGATCTGGCAGACACTGGAGTTGTGGTACACTATTCCACTATAAAGAGATACTTGTACAAATATGGTCTTCATGGAAGAGTCATCAGAAGAAAACATCTTCTACGTCCTCACCACAAAAATCATCGTTTGAACTTTGCAAATGAACATATAGACAAGCCTGATGCATTTTGGAAACAAGTTCTGTGGACCGATGAGGTTAAAATTGAACTTTTTGGCCGGAATGAGCAAAGGTACGTTTGGAGAAGAAGGGGCACAGAATTGAATGAAAAGAACCTCTGTCCAACTGTTAAGCATGGGGTTGGATCAATCATGCTTTGGGGTTGTGTTGCAGCCAGTGGCACAGGGAACATCTCACCAGTAGAAGGAAAAATGGATTCAATAAAATTTCAGCAAATTTTGGATGGTAACTTGATGCCATCTGTGAAAAAGCTGAAGTTAAAGAGAGGATGGCTTCTACAAATGGATAATGATCCTAAACACACCTCGAAATCCACGGGGGATTACATCAAGAGGCGTAAACTGAAGGTTTTGCCATGGCCTTCACAATCTCCTGACCTCAACATCATTGAAAATCTATGGATAGACCTTAAAAGAGCCGTGCGTGACAGACAGCCCAGAAATCTCAAAGAACTGGAAGACTTTTGTAAGGAAGAATGGGCAAAGATACCTCAAACAAGAATTGAAAGACTCTTGGCTGGCTACAAAAAGCGTTTACAAGCTGTGATACTTGCCAAAGGGGGCAGTACAAGATATTAACTCTGCAGGGGGCCCAAACTTTTGCAGACGCCATTTTTTTGTTTTCTGTTATTTTGAAAGTGTAAATGATAGAAATAAAATCTAACTTTTGTTGACATATTATAAGAATGTCTAATCTGTAATTTGATGCCTTTTGGAGATTTTTCCATCTTTCCTTGACTTCTTTATGCACATTAATACAACTTTTTAGCTGGGGTGCCCAAACTTTTGACCCCCACTGTACATGGGCTGGACAGGAAGTGGTTAAAATATTGAAAAGAGGCTCCCAGGCTGGAAATGGGAATTTACACAAGTCCAAAGTCCAGCGTCGGGAACTCTACTAGAGACACAAGAAGAGAAGAAGAACTCCAACGCACTCCCCATTCTGTAGCAACACTATAAAAGTCGCTCGAACATAAAGTTACACTTCTAATCCTCGCGTTTCCTTCTGTCTGTCGTCCCCTATAATGATTTAAAGCTGCGCAAGAGACTTTAGACGAAGATCATTTGCTGGGAAGTTCTATTAAATGCAGCTGCGGGATATTTTGAGAATTCTTAATTAAGAGATGTTTCCGTCCTTTTAAACATTTCCTTTCGGCAGCGTAATGTCGCATTTCTGTAGATTGGAAGTCTACTAATGCTCCGGACCCCGCATACACAATAGCCGAATCATGGAAGTCATTTTAAACGAATGTTGGTGTATTTATTTCAATAGTGGCTGAGATGAGGGACGATCGTTCCCTCTATATACTGTCAGGCAAAAATAAACATCCCAAAAATGCTTTTGCTTAACCTCCCTAGCGGTCTGATTATGTCCATATTTCTGTACTTTTTTTGCATGGTAATAGGTCGTTATTTTATTGTAGGCCTGTAATTTTTAGGAATAACTCACTGAAATCTGTCCGAACAAGAGTCTAGTAAACATCCCGGGTAGGATCAAACTTGAAACACGAAATCATAAATTATAATATAATAAATAATCATAAAAATTAATATAATAATAATAAATTTAATTCAATAATATAATCAAACCAAAAACACTGAAATGTGAAATAGAGCGCCAAGTTCGCACATCGCTGAGCTCAGTCGCAGAATCGTTTTCAGTGTCTGATGAATTTCCTCCACGAATCATTATCACTCAATTCTGCAAGTGGTTCTGATTTACTATTGCTGTATTCTAGATCAGGAATTAGAATTTCAAGTCCTGAGCTACTAGCCAGGCCTTAGAGTTACTCGGCACCAACAAACACACACAGACATGTACATACACACACACAGAAACATGTACACACGCACAGAGACATGTACACACACACATACAGACACATGTATACACACAGGCACGTACAGACACGCATACACACAGATACATGTACATACACAAATACACACGCACAGACACATGTACATACAGACACGTACGTACATACACACACAGACACATGTACACACACATACATACACGCAGACACATGTACAGATACACACGAGCATACACACAGACACATGTACATGCATACACAGACACACAAACACACACCCCTATAAAAAGTTGCAGTACTTCGTTGTTCACTCACAGAGCCGGGTACTGCACTCTAGGGGGAGGCAGAGAGCACAGCACACACGCCTTGCTTTGCTTTCACTGCGCTCAGCTATTGAGCAGTCTGACGGCTCCCAGTGCCAATGACAGATCTGGCCTGAGCTCCGAGCCTGCTCAGCAAGATGGCCCTGGGGGACACACTCGCCCCCACCATAATTTCCACTCGCCACTGGCGAGCAGGCGAGTGGAAATTTCAAAACCTGTTCTAGATGGTCTAAAACCACTTTTGACCTAAAGGGACGCTTTTTGGACGCCATGGACGTTTCTCAGTTTCCAGGCAGAAAGAACAGTAAAAATGCAGGCAGGGCGCCGGACAAAGCACTCGGGACAAAATGTATGTGAAATGGTTTGATACAGGAATGTTATAATATGTGATTTTGGTGTATTTAGTGAATGTTAATTTTTTTAAATTTCCTGCCGGTTCCGTCCCCCGTATGTCCCGACGTCGCAGGGAATGGAACCCGGAAGACAGATGCCGACATCGGCCGGAGGAGATGGCCAGGGATGCTGCAGGGGGGACAGCACAAGAGCGCAGGACAAGGTAAGTGAAACTGGGAATCCCAGAGCAACACTGCAGGGTAATCCCGAGTGTAGTTCGGGGGGGGTTACCGCTTCTGGTACTGAAAGTTAACCCCGAGCTACACTCGGGAATACCGCCAGGGGGGTTAAAAGGAGATCTCTGGTCACAGCACGCACTTTCATTTTAGAACATCAGCATTGTAATAACAATACAAAAAATAAAAAAACAGTTATTTTTGACAATCCAATAGAACGAGGGGTCTCCAAGTTCCAAAATCTTAAGGCACGTAGGATCGTTCCCTTTGGGGTATTTTGGTGGAGTTCAGCTTTAATGCCTAATTAATTACTCCTGATTAATTAATTAATCGTAAATGAAAATCAGGTGCATGCCTCATCAGAACGGCGTACGTTAATAATTGCGGAAGTGTGAATGGAAGAGAAATTAGATCAATGTATGCTTTGCCTAGAGATCATATATTTGGCAGGCATCCCAGATACGAGGCACAGTATCAGATTTAAGGGTTGTCCCTTGGGCATATTTTAGGAGACTAAATAAATGTTATTGAAGTATAGCTGTATACAAGAGTTTGACCTCCTATATTACCGTCTATTACACCAACCCATTCACCCAACCATCTACCCGCAGGGGGTGGCAAATCTCTGAATAGTGACTGTGGGTGATATGCTATTTGTGGCATGAATTGCCGTCTTGAAAACTGAACTCGAGGCAGATACACTATATTGCCAAAAGTATTGGGCCAGCTATCCAAATCATTGGGTTCAGGTGTTCCAATCCCCTCCATGGACACAGGTGTATACAATCAAGCCCCTAGGCATGCAGACTGCTTCTACAAACATTGGTGAAAGAATGGGTCGCTCTCAGGAGCTCAGTGACTCCAAGCGTGGTCCCGTGATAGGTGGCCACCTGGGCAATAAGTCCATCCGTGACATTTCCTGGCTACTAAATATTCCACCAACTGTTAGTGGGATTATATCAAAGTGGAAGCAACTGGGAACAACAGCCACTCAGCCACCAAGTGGTAGGCCACGTCACATGACAGGGCGGGGTCAGCGCATGCTGAAGCGCACAGTGCGCAGAAGTCGCCAACTGTCTGCAGAGTCAATAGCTAAAGACCTCCAAACTTGGTGTGGCCTTCAGATGAGCCCAACAACAGTGCGTAGAGAGCTTCATGGAATGGGTTTCCATGGCCGAGCAACTGCATCCAAGCCTTCCATCACCAAGTGCAATGCAAAGCGTCGGATGCCGTGGTGTAAAGCACGCCACCACTGGACTCTGGAGCAGAGGAGACATGTTCTCTGGAGTGACCAATCACACTTCTCTGTCTGGAAATCCGATGGACGTGTCTGGGTTTGGCTGTGGCCAGGAGAACGGTACTTGCCTGACTGCATTGTGCCAAGTGTAAAATTTGGTGGTGGAAGGATTATGGTGTGCCCTTTGTGTTCATCAGTCATTGATTTATGGCACGTTTTCTTATTTTTTAAAATTGGTTTTATTAAAAGTACTAATAAATATATGTTTAATTAAATTCTTGAGAGTAGGTGCCTAAATGTGGGCAGGTTGGTAGGGCGCCCCAGTGCATTACTTTGCCCAGGGGCCAATAATGCTATTAAGATGGCTCTGGCTCGTTACCTGCTGCCATGAAGTCGCTAGAAGAAGTTCTCGGAACACTAGACTGCTGGACACCTACCATTCTATGGGAAATGTCATATGGACTAACGCTTATTACAGGTATGCCTGGGCAGCTTCAGTTAGCCAGGTAGGGTTAAACCAACATACCTGATGTAATTGAGAACTCTTCCAAGCATTTTGGGTAAAGCTTTTAAACATTTTGGGACCGGTCTAATTATTCAAAGGGTTGTATGGTAGATTTTGGCGTATCAGAAGTTCAGGGTCTGTAAAGCACTAAGGGGTACAGTATAAGACAAGGCCTCTACTAAAGGTTACCTCGGCAAGACAAGTCAGGAGGAATGCAACTGCTATGGGTAACTGGTTAAGAAGTATGGTACCTGGAGTGAGTGCAGGGTTCTCCAGAAGCAATGGGTGCGATGCGGACTTCCTCCCCAGTGGTTGGTTCTCCAAAAGTTCAGGGCCAAACCCACGTTAAGGAGACCCGAGGCCTAGCTGCATGCTTTGGGAGAGTGGAAGAGTTAATGGAGAGCATGCATGAGGTTCACCGAGGTGCACAATGGGACCCCATTCTGTCTCTGGTAGTGAGGTGGCAGGGTTACACTGGAATGGTGGAGGGCATAGACTCCGCAATACCTCTCCAAAATGTAACTACTTGACAGCAAGATGTTTAATGACACGGGATGGTACATTCACAGAGACACTCTGTAGGTCGTACAGCTACACAAGGTGTGCGGCTCAACTCTAGTTCAGGATCCAGCCATAACATGGCCCTGTCTGCTCCCGGACATGGATGAGCACGCTCATACAGTCAAAGGTACCCCATGTGCACAGGTGAAGGTAGGCCTTGTCCACAACCTGGCATAGTCTAGCAACTCTAGCCCACACACTGTTTAGGAGCTAAGGGCCCCTTCTTTACAGGAAGCGACTGGAACCATGTTGGCTCCTCCACACAGGCTTCCCAAACTATGGGCCTTGGTACACCAGTGCAAACCAAAAGGGAACAAGGACTTTATACTGTACCGGAAGTTATGTGGTTATTGCACCAAAGCCTGAAGTGCCTTGTTCACCTTGCCAGTCTTTGGAAGTTATACTCATTACAAGTAAAGATACTGGACTTTGACTTCTGACTTGAGTGATGTTATTCAAGAGAATGCTGGACGCCTGAAAGGAAGTGTGTAAGATGGGGCAGTACACAGTTAGGCCACACGGGGATGGATGGGAGCAACTCATCTCACAGGTGCTGGTGGACAGGGTCCTGGATACAAGGTACATGGTTTAAACTAGGTCAGGAGTGGTGGTGGTCAGGGGAAGAAGCCACCCTCCTGACAATGAAGAGCAGAACATGTTCCAGATGGCTTGGGCCCCCATGTGACATAGGCCCCTGGTGTACAGCTGGATCATCGGATGCCTGACTTGGAACCACAGAGAAATATAGGGCCCTGTAATGTCAGTACATCCAACCACTCTTAGGTCTGTGCTATGGTGAACCCTGGGTATGGTGTAGTGAAGGGTTTTTAACCTACCATTCATACACAAGCTGGCAAACAGTGCAGTCTGCATGGCCTGCAGGGCAGTTGTGGGATGGCATTTTCTGCCCATGGACAGGCCTGTATTTGAGTGGGCCCCCCCCAGGTAGAATGTTTGGTGCTTGTAATAGCTAGGGACCTGCTAACATGCCTTGCCTCACTATTGGGTTTGGTAGTGTGGTACAGAAGAGAAGCCATAGGTGGCGTTCTCAGGAACGGATTGATATCAGCACAGTGGCTAAATGGTTAGCACTTCCGCCTGGCAGTACTAGGGTTGTTGGTTCGAATCCCAACCATGGCACCACCTGCCTGGAGTTTGCATGTTCTCCCTGTGCCTGCGTGGGTTTCCTCCAGGTACTCCGGTTTCCTCCCATACTCCAAAGACATGCTGGTAGGTTAATTGGATCCTATCTAAATTGGCCCTAGTATGTGCATGGATGTAAGTTAGGGACCTTAGATTGTACGCCCCTTGAGGGTTAGGGTCTGATGTGAATGTACAATATGTAAAGCGCTGCGTAAATTGACGGCGATATATACTGCAAGTAACTGAAATAAATAAATATCTGGATATTTGTTTTGGGGGCTCCATGTGCACATTCCAGAAAAGCATCCAAATAAGTGGAACAACATCTGCATAAATCCAATCCTGACTGGTTCTCTTTAAAGTAAATCTGTCATGAGAGAAGTGCAGGTAGAACCATTGCTGGCCTCCTGAGGAAATCCTAGTTTCCTAGTTGTGTCAAATTTAGGTAATTTTTCAATCACAGACAGAACAAGCATGCTTTAAATGAGTGTCTGAATGGCCTATCTCCATACTGGTTCAAGGTCAGTGACTTAGACAGTATTGAAGCCAAAGCATCAGCATGACAGCCAAGGAACTGGCCATCTCAAAAGCAGCAATGGCATCCTTCCTGCTTCTCTCATGACAGAGTTACATTGTTCATCGCTTCTCAATGACTGTGAAAGGCAGAGGTTGACATCACAGCGGCACAGTGTCAGGTACAATTGTAACTTAACTAGACACCCAATATATGACCTCTAGGTGTCAATCAATTCCTCTTCTGTGGAGTGGAGGCAATTAAGGGAAGGTCTGGCTGCACAGGCATCATATGAACCAGTCAGTCGTTCTGCTTCCTCTATTTCTTTCTTCCTTTTCTTTTATATTGCGATATGTTAAATCAACGTATAGTCTCCTGAAAATGTATAGTCTCCAGACATCGGGTTAAAAAAGGACTCTCTTACACACGAGTGTCTACTGAGCATGGATGGCCATCGATGAGCATTCTCACTTTGCCCTTGGGGCATGGACTCCATCTCTTGACTAGTTGTTTATTGCAAACTATGTCACTCATGGTGGCAGGTCTTCACAAGCCTGCATGTAACCAATACCTTCAATAAAAATATATACAACAAACTACAACAGCTCAGCAGTGCAGTGAAGCAAGAGGGAACATTCCCTGCAAGACATCTGTAGGCTATAGCCAGCTCTATGATCACTTCTACCTCCTTCACAGATTGACATTTAGAAGTTCTTTTTCTTTTTGAAGTTGAACTGAACCCAAAAACTTTTTAGCAATGAAATATAGAGAACTTTTAGAAATGCTATTTGTACCTAGCTGGTACCCTAAATAAAATATCCTTTTGTCTTGTATCCCTCCTCAAAAATAGATGTGCACTTACTGGTATGTGAGTGTGCTTTTGCACTCATGTGGCTACAGCCTCCTAGTCGTATGTCTACAGTAGCCATTCCCAAGCAGGGTTCCGTAACACCCTTGGGTTCTTCCAGGATTGACTAGAGGTTTTCTTGAGCTGTGGCTAACTGACCTCTTATCTGCTGGTGCCTGCATAAGGTCCCATGCTACTTGGCAGAGCCAGCAGCATGACTGCAAGGGAGTCATTATGGCCACCCTTGTATGGGCAGTATTCTTCCCACTTACCACCAATGACCCCCAATGGACTAATCTTACCAAGGGTTCCCTGAAATCTGACAATTACGGAGTTAAACGGTTGGTCTACAGTATGAGATCTAAGGCACTGCTGTCTTGGATTCCTAGTGTCCAGAGCTTTGGAGTGAGATTTGGTGATGTACCTACCATGCTGCTAATTGTCCTCCATACTGGAGGTTCTGACATGAGGAAGCAAAGCCCTGCCTCTATCAAGATGGCAACCTCCACACAGAGACACCATGCATAAAAAAGCATGGTGAGTCAGTAACAGGGAAAAGATCAGCTGCAAGAAGGCCATAGGCCAGCTATTCTCAACTAGGGCTCCATTCAACCCTAGGGTTCCTCTAGGACTGTGGACAGAGATGTCAAACTCAAATTCATTCTGTGCCAAATTAGCATTATGGTTGCCCTCAAAGGGCTGATTGTATCTGTAAGACTGGATGTCCAGAGAACCCCACCCCCCTCTTACATTAGATGTCAAGAGCCCCTCACTCTCCCTTACATCACAGTGCACCCCTCTGATGTTGTGCTGCTGCCGGGAAGAAGCTGAGGGTAGAGCTGGGAAGCAGAAAGTGCGTGGTCTAAGGGAGGACTAGTGCAGGGCTGGAGTTGGCTGCCAGAGTCTGCTGAATGCTGAGACCAGGGGAAGTGGAGACAAGGGGGTCTGCAGCTGCACTGAGAGGCTGATCTGTAGGAAAAGTTCTGTCACCCTCTCTGCTTCTGAATTCTGAAACGGGGGGGAGCAGGCAGTTACAAGCCTCTCAGCGGCTTCACAGAGAACCACAGGATCTGGTGGAGAAGTTCTGTCCTCCTTTCTGCTGCTGACAAGGTGGAGGTGGAGATGAGGGGGGTGCCGCAGCTGCAGGAGAGGTGTGATGGCCACATGAAATGGCCTGGTGGGACACATTTGTCCCATGAGCCTTGTGTTTGACACATGTGCTGTAAGAGTTTCTAGTGGTTCCTTGAGCTATGGCTGACTGACCTCTCATTGGATGCTGCCTCCACATTTCCAGAGCCAACCCCACTTGGCAAAGCCAGCAGCATGACAACAATTATCTTTTTAGCTGTCTCTAAGTGTGGAATTCTGTCCACCATTAAAGGGGGGCATTCTTTTCAATGATTATCAATGTAAGAGGCATAACTAGTTGCAGTAAAAGTTACCAGAGACCTGATAACTTTGTAGGCAGGTTGAGGTTGGGCCCATTTGGGGGTCCACTGAAGAGTGTGGCTCTTCTAAAACCCTGCCAGGAAGGACAGCAAGTTCACTTGCTTCCTGGCAGGATCCTCATAAACACGGCGGGAAAAGTTTAGTAGAGGGAGTAGAGCCTTGGCCATAGGAAGGGTTGCCATGTGGAGGATGATCTCCCAGAGGACTTTATCTTGGGGTCCCCCGGCAAGGGGTTCCCCTTAGGGGAATCACCTGCCTGAAAGAGACTCACAACAGTGAAACTATGAAAGACTGGATTGAGTTGGGGTCAGAGACCCGAATTGCTGTAATCTTGCGTTATATCTTTAGTAAAGAAGACGTTATCTACATGCGGCCTCTGTATGGAGTTATTCAGGTATTATGTGGTGAGGGAACAAGAGTTGTCAGTGATGTCACCTGGTTGTCAAGCCCTAGGAGAAAAAGGCCAGGGCCTGGTTACCCCTGGGAGTGAGGGGATACAGCCGTGCAACCAGGAGGGTGGGTAGAGGATCTGGTCCTTAGCCCCAACCCTGCATTGAGAGAGTGAGAGCTACAGGGTAAAGTCTGGTATACCTGGAAGGTCAGTGTGTTTAATTATTGGGGGTGCTCAGATTGCCTGCAATGGACATGCACAAGGCAGACTTGTCACCCGCCTGGTGTAAAAAAAATTTAAAAAAAAGTCGAGCAAAGCTGTCATAGGCAATACTAGTGACTAGTCAATTGCCCTCTTTTTGGGGACAGCCTTCAGAGTTCAGTTCCTCTTTAAATAAAGCCCATGTTTTTCTGCCCTCACCATTACCTGACCGACCTTTCCCCTTTAAATCCACACCAGTCATTTTGTTCTATTCCATTATAGACTCTCATTGTAGAAGAGGAAGAAGGATCTGATCTAAAGCCAGCCAAGTATGCTAGGCATCTATCTTCCTTAGCATCTAATCATTTAGGCAGCTACACAGGGTTCTTATGGGAACCACCGCGCTCAGGCCCGCCGCACAAGACGAGAAATCCAATGTAAACGCTAATGATGACCTTGACCTCCAACAGACACTGTTAGTTAAAAATAGCTGTTCATACTTGTTATTTGAGAAACTATCAGGTCAGCTTTCTACGCTACGAGGAGCCGGAAAATCCAATTGTTTCCCATCTATTTACTGCTGCGTAGAATCGCCACTGTGCAAGCCAATACATCCGCAAGGCACTTGTACATGATATGCTTTTAGAGAACTCTATCTGCAGGCTATCCTTTCCTGTACGGGAAACACGGAGTTGGATCCATTTTAATTATTTGGATGGACAATTCGAACATAAAAATGATCAATTCCCTCGGCAAGCAATATTGCTCAAAATTGGAGCGCCATTAGCTTTAGAAAACAGAGATAAATATAAGATGCTTCAATCAATTAATAGGATCGATGTTGAGGTTGACAGGGCCAAAGATTTAGGTGCCAATGCCCGGCCACTAATTGGCCAAGAAGTCATTCTACTCTGGTCTTTCTCAACCTTATTATCCCAGAGGAACCCTTGAAAATAATTTCCTGGTCTCTGGGAGCCCCTGCTAAAACCAATTCTTTGGTGGTCAAAAGAAAAACAACCCTTACATGGTGGTCATTGGCAAGAAGGCTCCCTGTACAGTGGGGATCAGAACGCACCCCGTACAGACTGCTAAAACGATCATTGGTGTCATGCAGCTGGCTTTGCCAAATGGTGTTGGACCTGGAACTATGGAGGCACCATAAAATGGGAGACCAGGTAGCCACAGTTCAAGGAACCCCTAGCACAGGGTTTCTCAACCAGGGTTCCATGGAATCCTAGGGTTCCTCCAGAGATTGCTAGGGGTTCCTTGAGCAAAGAGAAATTTCTGCCTCTCAGATAAGTTCCCAATGACACACAGGGCTTTTTGTCTCAGAGACTAGGTACAGGAATTCTCCCTTTCCAAGTCACTCCTTGTCTCCGCCCCCTAACCACCTCCGAGCACTGATTCTTGGTTCCGCCCCCACCCACCTCCCAGTAAAGCCCTTTTAAAGCATACAGAACCAAGTATCATTTTGTGGTGCTAAATAATTTGTATGGAGTTTTTTAATGATATAAAGAAAAGCTGTAAAATGTATCCCCTGCAGCCAGCAACAATAGATCCCTCCCAGCAACAATGGACCTTCCAGCAACAATGGACCTCCCAGCAACAATGGACCTCCCAGCAACAATGGACCACCTGCAACAAAATACCCCTAATACAATAGACCACTGGCAGCAAAAACAGATCTCCCTGCAGCTACTATGAATAGATCCTCCAGCAGTCAGCAACAACAGACCCCTAACTCAACAGTATATCCAACAACAATTGACCCCCAAGCAACATAACCCCGCACACAAAAAAAGATCCCTTCAAGCAACAATAGATCCCCCAGCAGCCAACATCAATAGACCCTCCAGCACACCCGTGCACCCCCTGCCATTACATACATTCAGTGCAGGAGGTGCCGGAACTGCACTCCCACTGAACCCTACTGACACCATTAAACTTTTTAACAAGATGTAAGGTGGCAACTCTTCCCAAAGACCACTGTAAGGAGCATTCTTCCCACTGACCATCACACGAATGTATCCTGAGGTGTAGATATAGTAGCTTTTATCAAGGGTCCATTGAGACCAGAAAGATATTTTGAGGGTTCCTCTGTGTTGAAAATGTTGAGAAAGGCTGTCCTAGCAACTTCTTGAGGAACCCTATGATTCCAAGGAACCCTAGCTGTAAATGGCGGATCTAGACTTTTACATGCATTTTCTCTACATATAATCTGACCCTGGTGGGAAAGGGCTCATTCATACCACCCACATTGCAGTACGAGGCTCATTCATACCACCCTCATTGCAGTACGAGGCTCATTCATGCCACCCACATTGCGGTACGAGGCTCATTCATGCCACCCACATTGCGGTACGAGGCTCATTCATGCCACCCACATTGCGGTACGAGGCTCATTCATACCACCCACATTGCAGTACGAGGCTCATTCATACCACCCGCATTGTGGTGCGAGGCTCATTCACACCACCCACATTGCGGTACGATGCTCATTCACACCACCCGCATTGCGGTACGAGGCTCATTCATACCACCCACATTGCAGTATGATGCTCATTCATACCACTCACACTGCGGTATGAGGCTCATTCATACCACCCACATTGCGGTACGAGGCTCATTCATACCACCCACATTGCGGTACGAGGCTCATTCATACCACCCACATTGCGGTACGAGGCTCATTCATACCACCCACATTGCGGTACGAGGCTCATTCATACCACCCACATTGCGGTACGAGGCTCATGCATACCACCCAGATTGCAGTACGAGGGTCATTCATGCCACCCACACTGCATTACGAGGCTCATTCATACCACCCACATTGCAGTACGAGGGTCATTCATACCACCCACATTGCGGTACAATGCTCATTCATACCACCCAGATTGCAGTACGAGGGTCATTCATACCACCCACATTGCGGTACAATGCTCATTCATACCACCCACATTGCGGTACGAGGTTTATTCATACCACCCACATTGCAGCACAATGCTCATTCATACCACCCACATTGCAGCACAATGCTCATTCATATCACTCACACTGTGGTATGAGGCTCATTCATACCACTCACATTGCGGTGCGAGGCTAATTCATGCCACCCACACTGCGTCAGAGACTCATTCATACCATCCACATTGCAGTACGAGGCTCATTCATACCCACCACACTGCAGTACGAGGCTCATTCATACCACCCGCATTGTGGTGCGAGGCTCATTCACACCACCCACATTGCGGTACGATGCTCATTCACACCACCCTCATTGCGGTACGATGCTCATTCACACCACCCTCATTGCGGTGCGAGGCTCATTCACACCACCCGCATTGCGGTACGAGGCTCATTCATACCACCCACATTGCAGTATGATGCTCATTCATACCACTCACACTGCGGTATGAGGCTCATTCATACCACCCACATTGCGGTACGAGGCTCATTCATACCACCCACATTGCGGTACGAGGCTCATTCATACCACCCACATTGCGGTACGAGGCTCATGCATACCACCCAGATTGCAGTACGAGGGTCATTCATGCCACCCACACTGCATTACGAGGCTCATTCATACCACCCACATTGCAGTACGAGGGTCATTCATACCACCCACATTGCGGTACAATGCTCATTCATACCACCCAGATTGCAGTACGAGGCTCATTCATACCACCCACATTGCGGTACGAGGTTTATTCATACCACCCACATTGCAGCACAATGCTCATTCATACCACCCACATTGCAGCACAATGCTCATTCATATCACTCACACTGTGGTATGAGGCTAATTCATACCACTCACATTGCGGTGCGAGGCTAATTCATGCCACCCACACTGCGTCATAGACTCATTCATACCATCCACATTGCAGTACGAGGCTCATTCATACCCACCACACTGCAGTACGAGGCTCATTCATACCACCCGCATTGTGGTGCAAGGCTCATTCACATCACTCACATTGTGGTATGAGGCTCATTCATACCACCCACATTGCAGTACAAGGTTCATTCATATGTGCCCCAATATGTGCACCATATACGCTGCAGCATGTTTCGATGTGAATGGGTCCTAAGGGCTTTCAGACATAAAATAGGCATTTCAACCAGCAAGTGCAGCTAACAAGTGTTCCCAGAGTCCGAAGGGGTCTTTTATTGATTCCAAAAATAACCGGAAAAAAACCCCATAGGGCAGCCAATGCATTTCGGGGGCTCGGCATTCCTCCTTTCATCCGGGGGGGTCTAAAATTAGCTAGATATCAGTTAGAATCAATGCAAAGCTTCTGTCAAAATTCAACCCGAACCAGGAGAAAAATATTGAAAAAAAAATGTGCCAGCAGCAGGCGCCAAGAATTTTATGCATTGGTCAAGGCTGTGGGGGAAGATGGCGGAAAGCTTGGAAGATTCAAGATTGGATGGGTTCACTACCCATAATTCTCAGAGGGATGGTGTGATGGGAGTGACTTTCGGGGGTGGGGGGACCCCTGTATCATCTCCCCAAATCCCTCTGATGTGTAAGTCACCCTGTGCCTGTTAGGGGTACAGGGTGCTCTGTCCTGATATTGTGTAGACATGTATAGGTTGGGTGTGGGGTTTGTCCATTGTTCACTGCCATGTGGTTGCCCCACTGTTCTATTGTGCCTTGCTTGCCAGCAAACTATTATGGGATGTATGTGTTCCCCCTATTGTCTACTGCCAGGTGGTGTATCCCTTTGTTCTATTGTGAGTCTTGGTTTGGTGGGGGGTGTTTCCAGCAGCCCTTCCCTCCTGATGGGACTGCCTGCTGATGTTTTTCCTGTTCCTGGTTGTATGTCCCCGCCCTGTGTTGTATGTCCCCGCCCTGTGTATATATCTTGTGTTTGTGTAAAAATAAAGCAGTTGACTTCCTGTCTTAAGAGAGTCTGGTGCTGTCTCGTCCTGCATGGTCAGCGGTGGTGTCCGTGGTCGGTGTTCGGACAGGGAAGCGGGAGTCTAACGGAAATACCCCAGTGCAGTCGGGGTACGGTTCCGTTACATTTCGGGGGCTCGGCATTCCTCCTTTCATCAGGGGAGTCTAAAAATCAGCTAGATATCAGTTAGAATCGGAGCAAAGCTTCTGTTAAAATTCAGCCCCAACCAGGAGGACAATCTTTAAAAAAATGTGTCAGCAACAAGCGCCAAGAATTTTTTGCATTGGCCAAGGCTGCGGGGAAGATGGTGGAAAGCTTGGAAAATTCAAGATTGGATGGGCTCACTACCCATAATTCTCAGAAGGATGTTTTACGGCCGCCTAGAACAGGGGTGGGCAAACTTTTTGACTTGAGGGCCGCAATGGGTTCATATATTGGACCCGGGGGCCGGACCAAGAGTAGATGAATGATGTGTATGTGTCATCCATAGTAAGTATAGTAATATTCCCCCATAGTAAGCATAGTAATTCATCCCCCATATAGTAATTCATCCCCCATAGTAATTCATCCCCCCTATAGTAATTCATCCCCCCTATAGTAATTCATCCCCCAAATAGTAATTCATCCCCCATAGTAATTCATCCCCCATAGTAATTCATCCTCCATATAGTAATTCATCCCCCATAGTAATTCATCCCCCCCCATAGTAATTCATCCCCCCCCATAGTAATTCATCCCCCCCCATAGTAATTCATCCCCCATATAGTAATTCATCCCCCATATAGTAATTCATCCCCCATAGTAATTCATCCCCCATAGTAATTCATCCCCCATAGCAATTCATTCCCCATATAGTAATTCATCCCCCATATAGTAATTCATCCCCCATAGTAATTCATCCCCCATATAGTAATTCATCCCCCATATAGTAATTCATCCCCCATAGTAATTCATCCCCCATATAGTAATTCATCCCCCATATAGTAATTCATCCCCCATATAGTAATTCATCCCCCATATAGTAATTCATCCCCCATAGTAATTCATCCCCCATAGTAATTCATCCCCCATAGCAATTCATTCCCCATATAGTAATTCATCCCCCATATAGTAATTCATCCCCCATAGTAATTCATCCCCCATATAGTAATTCATCCCCCATATAGTAATTCATCCCCCATAGTAATTCATCCCCCATATAGTAATTCATCCCCCATATAGTAATTCATCCCCCCTATAGTAATTCATTCCCCATATTAATTCATCCCCCATATTAATTCATCCCCCATATTAAGTCCCCAAGTCCCCCCTGTGTCAGTTTACTTACCTTTGCTCCGCGCGTTCTTCTCGCCGTGTTCCCGCTCCGTTCCGTTCTTCAGGGCGGACTGTGAGAGGAGCCTAGCTCCCCTCACGTTCGTCACGCTGCCCCGCCTACACACATCCTGACAGCCATCCTGACAGTATCACGCTCCACGGGCCGGATTAAAAGGTCCGCCGGGCCGTAGTTTGCCCATTGCTGGCCTAGAACCTCCACATTTTTGAACTTCGAATACATTCGAAGAGCAGAAAAACACATGGTGCTGGGCTTGCCAAGCTTCGCTCCGCTCTGTATTCCGTCGATTTGATGGAGCAGATGTCAATTATTGAAGCTAATTAATTAGTGGCGGTCAGACAAGACCTTGAATTTTCCTAGTCATTACTCAGAAACCGGCTTCTCATTATACCAACGGTACTCGTTCTAATGAGCACCTTCACGAAGAACAGAAGAATTGCCAAATGTCAAGGCTTCTCCACAAAACAGCATACCGGTGGGGGGAGACTAGAAAGACAAAACAATGAATGTGCTGCAGAGGATTAAATACAAATATTTCAGAAGCATATCCAATTATTGAGATGAAGAATGGAAAAAAAATCAAGGTCCCTTGTAAGCAGTGCCAGAACCAGGGTCGTCCAGTTCCAAGGGCAAGGATTCAGAACTGCGGCCCCCTCCTCCCAGTGGTGTATTTAGGTTTTGTGCTGCACTAGGCAACACAAAAATTGGTGCCCTCCACAGAAGGAGCCTGACGTTGACCAAGAACACCCCTGCCCTCCACCCGAGCCGCCTTTCACAACCACAGCCCCCCATATACCAGCCACCATCCCCCATGGCGAGAGAGAGAAAGACACTCACCCTCACAGCTCCGGACATCCCCAGGAACAAGAGTCGGGCTGTGCATACACCGTCATGGAACCCACAGCATCACTAGGAACCCACCAGGTCTTCACACCACGTGTGTCCCTTCTTCCAAGGGGCAGTGCTGCCCCCCCCTGAAAAATGCCGCCCTAGGCAAACGCCTTGTTTGCCTTGTGGTAAATACACCCCTGCCTCCTCCACTGTTAATACATGCCGTAGAATGGGTGTGCCAGCTTCTACCCCCTTGCTTCACCGCGCTGGGGGCAGCTGCCCCTCCTGCCCACCCCTTGATCCAGCCCTGCCTGCACGGTTTTCCAAAAAAAAAAAAAAAAAAAGTGGTGGGAAAAAAGGAGGGCTGATTTATCAAAGTGTTCACAAGAGTGGCCAGGGGGCAGAAAAATCAGGCAGTCAAGATGTGGTTTAACCTCTCTCTAACCACCTCCCTGAACACCGACATGCAGCTCCTCCAGGCTGTACACATGCCATGGCAAAAATTCAGCAGCAAGTTGCATTCGGCGAGCCGTACCGCCAGTGAACGCAACTCAAGCATACCTATGAGGCTACGGCGCTGTGGTATGGCATTTACAGAGTTAAATCAGGCAGTGAGGAGGCACCATAACGCCCACTCTTAGCCTGTCAAATGCCCTCTAAATAGCAGTCCAAAAGCAGATCACTCTTTAGAGGGCATCGCACATGTAAATGAGCCCTTAAAGCCCAACTCTGGGGGGGGGGGGGGGGGCGGAGTTAACTGCTCATTTTTGTCTAGGGCAGGGGCAGGCAACCTGCGGCTCTCTAGCTGTTGTGGAACTACATTTCCCATGAGGCATTGCAACATTACAAAACTGACAGTTACAGCTATGACTTGCAGAGGCATGATGGAACTTGTAATCCTGCAACAGCTGGAGAGCCGCAGGTTGCCTACCCCTGGCCTAGGGGATTGGAGAAGGGAGATAAGCTCACGTAATCCTCCAATCATCCAACACAAGACCCTGCGGTTCCTGCAACTATCCCCCCTTCCCTCCCCTCCAAGGTCTAGCGGTCTTGTGCAGTGGACTGTTCCTGACATCATCAAGCCCATAGACCTGCTCTGGGTGTGACGACGTCAGGAACAGTCCACATCTGAATCATGGGGGAGCACCATTTGCCGCTGGAGTAGAGGATCGGGCGATTATAAGCTTTCTGGTCACCCCTGGACAAAAGGAGCAGTCAAACCATCCAGTGTGGGCACAGCTCCGCTGCATGGGAAAACTTTTTTGTTTACCCAGAGTTGGGTTTCAAGGAAAAAAGTCTCACTTTTATTGTGTTCTGCTTCCCAAGGGACAAAAGTATATTTAGCACCTATCTAAGTGCTGTTGGACAGGGTGCCCCTCCTCCCTTCACACCATCCGACAACGCTTCTAGGAAAGAGATGGCTGCTTTGACAGATGGCACTTTTCTCCATCTCCAAGCACTTCCCCAAGACCAACGTTTCTGGAGGAATCCAGGGGGACAGGGACTTGTTAGATGAAATGTTCCAGGCATGAGAACTAGTGCCTGGAACAGAAGGAGAAAAGCGTCATCGGTCAAAGCAGCCATCTCTTTCCTAGAAGCGTTGTCGGATGGCTGTGGAGGGAGGGGGAGGGAGGCACCCTGTCTGACCTCATAGCTAACTTTAGACATCACATAGGAAGATTGGGCAAATTACAGTTGTGCTCAAAAGTCTCCCTCCCCTGGCAGAAACGGTGACATTTTGTCAGATATTGAAAATCTGACTGATCCTGCCCAAAAAACTGTCTTTTATTGAAGGATAGTGATGATATGAAGCCATTTATGATCACATCGTTGTTTGGCTGCTTTTTAACTCATAATGATAACAGAAATCCCCCAAATGGCCCGATCAAGTGTCTCCGCCCCCTGGAAGGTTTGACCTTGGTACAGACACACAAGGGGACACACACAGGGTACAATAAGGCAGCACAGTGGCCAAATGGTTAGCACTTCCACCTGGCAGTACTCGGGTTGTTGGTTCGAACCCCAAACACGGCACCACCTGCCTGGAGTTTGCATGTTCTCCCTGCGTGGGTTTCCTCCGGGTACTCCGGTTTCCTCCCACACTCCAAAGACATTCTGGTAGGTTAATTAGCTCCTGTCTAAATTGTCCCTAGTATGTGTATGTATGAATGTGAGTTAGGGACCTTAGATTGTACACTCCTTGAGGGTTAGGGACCTTAGATTGTACGCCCCTTGAGGGTTAGGGACCTTAGATTGTACGCTCCTTGAGGGTTAGGGACCTTAGATTGTACGCCCCTTGAGGGTTAGGGACCTTAGATTGTACGCCCCTTGAGGGTTAGGGACCTTAGATTGTACGCTCCTTGAGGGTTAGGGACCTTAGATTGTACACCCCTTGAGGGTTAGGGACCTTAGATTGTACGCTCCTTGAGGGTTAGGGACCTTAGATTGTACGCTCCTTGAGGGTTAGGGACCTTAGATTGTACACTCCTTGAGGGTTAGGGACCTTAGATTGTACACTCCTTGAGGGTTAGGGACCTTAGATTGTACACCCCTTGAGGGTTAGGGACTGATGTGAATGTACAATGTATATATAAAAAGCATAAATTGATGGCGCTATATAAGTATCTGAAATAAATTAAATAGCGATTAAAAGGTTAATTCCCCACATCTCTGGCTTTTTAAAGTGCAATTAGTGTCTGTGTATAGTCAGTGAGTTTGTTAGCTCTCACGTAGGTGCACTGAGCAGGCTAGATACCGAGCCATGGGGAGCAGAAAAGAACTGTCAAAAAGACCTGCGTAACAAGGTAATGAAACTTTATAAAGATGGAAAAGGGTACAAAAAGATATCCAAAGCCTTGAATATGCCAGTCAATACTGTTCAATCACCACAACTGCCAGGCCCATCCTGTATATTACCAATTCTCCCAGGGGAGGCAAACTTTTGACCACAATAAATATATATATATATATATATATATATATATATATAAATCTCTCTCTATATTTATATTTCTCTCTCTCTCTATATATCTATCTATATCTATATATATATATATCTATATCTATATATATATATATCTATATCTATATATATATATATATCTATATCTATCTATATATATATCTATATATATATATATATATAATATAGAAGGAATAGCACTATCCTTTCTCAAAATAAATAAATTCCCATCAAGTTACTACCACAATCCTTCCCCTGAAGTACAAACAGTCATAAATTAAGTAAACTTGATTACCATCTAATCACAATATAGTGTGAATATAAAACAAACCCCAATAACTTAAAATAATCACCCAGAAGTAGTAAATAATTAAAATAAAACAATGGAAAAAAAAAAAAAAAAAAATATAAATAAATAAAATATAAAAATCACAATCCAAAACCCCCAAAAAAAAACAAAAAAACACAAAAAGAGTCCACAAAAAAGGAGTCCCAAAAAATCTTTGTCTGTGATATCTTAATTCTTCATATCTTCCGACATTCTTAGTGATATACTTTAAACCCGATCTTCATATACCTCAAGAAAGAAAAACTCAACATGTGTGATATCTTCAAAAACAGAATTATCTAAACAACTGTGCCACACGTGTTTCATGCACATAAAAATAACTGTGCCACCATAACCGTGAAAAAACGGGGATAGCCCTCAGCCTTAGGAGTCAATCCACTGCATACCACCAACGAGAGTTCATAGTTACCCTCACAATGATATCAAGGGTCTGAGTATTGCCTTCCACTTTAAGGATATTCTTTCAGCCTTTCCAGCCACTTCCCACAGACCTCAATAACAGACCATGGATCAGTATATGTAAAAAATACTTATAACACTTTATTGTAGCAACTTACATTCAAGTAAGATAACATCAGCTTCACAAACGATATGTTCCCAATCCTTCCTCTCATCGCCAGTGTATAGATTGCCACACTATCTCACCGAGGGAGGAGTGATTGCCGTGGGTTCCCAGTCCCTCAAAACCCCATGAGGATTGCAGTAAACACATCCGCATGTACCAGGATCAAAGATGGCCGTCGCCGCACTTCCGGAAGAGCGTACCTACGTCACCACGTCACGTGCCCCGGACGCGTTTCGTCACATCCGACTTTTTCAACAGGGATACAGACGTGACTCCTCATTCCCCTTAAATACCAACCAAGGCGGGGAAAAAATTACCGCGGCCATTTTACATCCTGGAACATCGGATCTCCTCACTCACTTAATACAGTATCTCAGGGTAATTGAAACGGGACACAGAGCCATTGGGACAAAGACATTAGATTGGCAAAAAACTATTACCCATACACACCCCAATATATCAACCGTTCTGAGCCACAACATCAAAATACTTTATAGGGATAAAATAACCCTCAAGGTCCAATAAGAACTCCTATACAGGTAATTTACATAAAATAAGATCAAATATCTAAATGGCCAATACATTATAGATTACAATAAAAATCCCTCCCCTCCCAACTACAAATGTTTACCAGATATCTCTTTTTAATACAGAACCCTCCATCCCCTGGGTCTCATCTAGATAAGAGTATTAATGCTTGGTACTTCAAAAAGTTTATATCAATTCTACATCAATAGATCATTAAAAATTAAAAATAATCAATAATTCCCTCAAAAATAAGAAAAAAAAAAAAAAAAAAAAAAAAAAAAAAAAAAAAATTTAAAAAAAAATTAATTAAAAAATTATACAAATAAAAATAAATTAAAATAAAACTACATAGAAAATAAAAATAAAAATAAAAATCAAAATAAAAATAAAAATAAAAGTAAAAATAAAAATAAAAATAAAAATAAACACAAAAACAAAAACAAAAATAAAAATAAAATTAAAATTAAAAATAAAAATAAAAATAAAATAAAATAAAATAAAAATAAATATAGATATAAAAATATAAAAATAAAATAAAAATAAAAAATAAAAATAAACATAAAAATAAAATTAAACATAAACTACAAAATAAATAAAAATAGAAATAAATATAAAATAAATAAATTAACCCAAAAATTAAAACACTCAACTACTGGTCAGAGATGAAGCAGTTTAGGTCTAGTTCGATATTTAGACCTTTGGGTTTTAAAGTATTCAGCCTATAGATCCAAAAGGTTTCATTTTTGGATATCTCCTGTACCCTATTACATCCCCTCCAATGGGAATCCAGGACATCGATACCACAGAATTTCAAATGGCTCGAATCCAAACCATGACTTTCACAAAAATGTTTGGATACACTGTGTTCTTTCTTTCCTTTTTTTATGTTTTCAACATGTTCCTTCAATCTAATTTTCAACTCTCTCTTGGTTCTACCAACATATTGAACTTGGCAGGGGCATTCTAATAGATAAGTCACATATTTCATGTTACATGTGATGAATTTCTCAATTACAAAAGATTCCCCCGTCACACAAGATGTAAATGTTGTGATTTTCCTCTCTTTTATCCCTGTGATTTTGCAAATCTTACACTTTCTACAAGGAAAAAAGCCTTGAAGTCCAAACATCTTCGGCTTCTTAGGGGGAGATATCACCCCTTTTACCAGTAAACTACGCAGATTCTCACTTTTCCTATAAATGAACCGAGGTTTTTCCGGTAAGATCTTTCCCAACATGGAATCTTTATGCAGTACAGGCCAATGCTTCTTAATGATATTTTCTACTCCTTTATACTGACAACTAAATTTTGAGATAAAGGCACAGTCCACTCCTTTCTCATCACGGTATTTTTTATTACTAATATTCTTTTTCTTCTTATCTCCTATATAGTTCTGACTAACTTTATATCTAATTTTTTCTAACTTTTTGGAATCATATCCCTTAGACACAAACCTATTTTTTATCAACTCTGACTGTATGATATAATCCTCCAGCCTCGAGCAATTTCTCATAACACGTATGAATTGACCCTTTGGGATACCTTGGATCCATGAAGGGTGATGGCAACTATTGGTAGGGATAAACCCATTCCTATCCGTATCTTTGAAGAAGGTTTTGAAACACAATTTGTTTTCAGATTTAAACATATGTAGGTCTAGGAAATTTACCGATTCCCTACTCTTAGCAATTGAAAATCCCAATTCATATTTGTTGGTGTAAATATGTTCTATAAAGCTGTTAAATTCTCCATCAGTACCTTCCCAAATTACCAAGATGTCATCAATATAACGCCTCCACACCCTCAAACCTCCCCACTTTTTACCAAAAATTTCTGCATCCTCCCATTTGGCCAAAAAAATATTGGCCAAACTGGGGGCGAATTTCGCCCCCATTGCCACACCCCTCTGCTGAATGAAGAATTCCCCTCTATACCAAAAATAATTATTCCTCATGCTAAAATCCAATAGCTGAATAATAAGTTTCCTCTGCTTTCTATGGATCTCAGAGAAATTCTGCAGACCCCATTTAATGGCGTCCAATCCATCCACATGTTTTATATTGGTATAGAGGGAATTCACATCAATAGTGGCCAACAACGTATTATCTGTCACCTCCATTCCCTCCAACAGTTGTAGTATGTCCTGACTGTCTTTAACAAAGGAAGGCATCTGCCTAACAATGGGCTGCAGAAAGAAATCTACATATTGGCCTATCCTAGCATGCACTGAACCAATGCCATTAATGATAGGCCTCCCTGGAGGATTTTTTAAACTTTTGTGTATCTTTGGAAGGATGTAGATAAAAGGGATACGGCAAACTGATGGAATTAGGAACTGTGCTTCTTTTTCACTCAAAATATGGTCATCCTTTGCATTTTTAATTATTTTTTTTAACTCCTTTTTATATTTTACAGTAGGATTTTTGGAAATTTTGCAGTACGTCATAGAGTCATCCAAAATGTTAGACATCTCTTCCTCATATTGTGCTCTATCCATCACGACCACTCCACCTCCTTTGTCAGCTGGTCTGATGACAATTTCCTTCTTCTTTTTCAAACTTTTAAGGCCCTGATATAAAACTCGTTCTTCCTTCACCTTCTCACATTGCAATGTATCCAAATCATCAATAATCATACGCTTAAATACCTCAACAAATTGGTTCCTAGAATTGACTGGGTTAAAGGTGGATTTGTTCCAGGTGAACAAATCCACCTTTAACCCAGTCAATTCTAGGAACCAATTTGTTGAGGTATTTAAGCGTATGATTATTGATGATTTGGATACATTGCAATGTGAGAAGGTGAAGGAAGAACGAGTTTTATATCAGGGCCTTAAAAGTTTGAAAAAGAAGAAGGAAATTGTCATCAGACCAGCTGACAAAGGAGGTGGAGTGGTCGTGATGGATAGAGCACAATATGAGGAAGAGATGTCTAACATTTTGGATGACTCTATGACGTACTGCAAAATTTCCAAAAATCCTACTGTAAAATATAAAAAGGAGTTAAAAAAAATAATTAAAAATGCAAAGGATGACCATATTTTGAGTGAAAAAGAAGCACAGTTCCTAATTCCATCAGTTTGCCGTATCCCTTTTATCTACATCCTTCCAAAGATACACAAAAGTTTAAAAAATCCTCCAGGGAGGCCTATCATTAATGGCATTGGTTCAGTGCATGCTAGGATAGGCCAATATGTAGATTTCTTTCTGCAGCCCATTGTTAGGCAGATGCCTTCCTTTGTTAAAGACAGTCAGGACATACTACAACTGTTGGAGGGAATGGAGGTGACAGATAATACGTTGTTGGCCACTATTGATGTGAATTCCCTCTATACCAATATAAAACATGTGGATGGATTGGACGCCATTAAATGGGGTCTGCAGAATTTCTCTGAGATCCATAGAAAGCAGAGGAAACTTATTATTCAGCTATTGGATTTTAGCATGAGGAATAATTATTTTTGGTATAGAGGGGAATTCTTCATTCAGCAGAGGGGTGTGGCAATGGGGGCGAAATTCGCCCCCAGTTTGGCCAATATTTTTTTGGCCAAATGGGAGGATGCAGAAATTTTTGGTAAAAAGTGGGGAGGTTTGAGGGTGTGGAGGCGTTATATTGATGACATCTTGGTAATTTGGGAAGGTACTGATGGAGAATTTAACAGCTTTATAGAACATATTTACACCAACAAATATGAATTGGGATTTTCAATTGCTAAGAGTAGGGAATCGGTAAATTTCCTAGACCTACATATGTTTAAATCTGAAAACAAATTGTGTTTCAAAACCTTCTTCAAAGATACGGATAGGAATGGGTTTATCCCTACCAATAGTTGCCATCACCCTTCATGGATCCAAGGTATCCCAAAGGGTCAATTCATACGTGTTATGAGAAATTGCTCGAGGCTGGAGGATTATATCATACAGTCAGAGTTGATAAAAAATAGGTTTGTGTCTAAGGGATATGATTCCAAAAAGTTAGAAAAAATTAGATATAAAGTTAGTCAGAACTATATAGGAGATAAGAAGAAAAAGAATATTAGTAATAAAAAATACCGTGATGAGAAAGGAGTGGACTGTGCCTTTATCTCAAAATTTAGTTGTCAGTATAAAGGAGTAGAAAATATCATTAAGAAGCATTGGCCTGTACTGCATAAAGATTCCATGTTGGGAAAGATCTTACCGGAAAAACCTCGGTTCATTTATAGGAAAAGTGAGAATCTGCGTAGTTTACTGGTAAAAGGGGTGATATCTCCCCCTAAGAAGCCGAAGATGTTTGGACTTCAAGGCTTTTTTCCTTGTAGAAAGTGTAAGATTTGCAAAATCACAGGGATAAAAGAGAGGAAAATCACAACATTTACATCTTGTGTGACGGGGGAATCTTTTGTAATTGAGAAATTCATCACATGTAACATGAAATATGTGACTTATCTATTAGAATGCCCCTGCCAAGTTCAATATGTTGGTAGAACCAAGAGAGAGTTGAAAATTAGATTGAAGGAACATGTTGAAAACATAAAAAAAGGAAAGAAAGAACACAGTGTATCCAAACATTTTTGTGAAAGTCATGGTTTGGATTCGAGCCATTTGAAATTCTGTGGTATCGATGTCCTGGATTCCCATTGGAGGGGATGTAATAGGGTACAGGAGATATCCAAAAATGAAACCTTTTGGATCTATAGGCTGAATACTTTAAAACCCAAAGGTCTAAATATCGAACTAGACCTAAACTGCTTCATCTCTGACCAGTAGTTGAGTGTTTTAATTTTTGGGTTAATTTATTTATTTTATATTTATTTCTATTTTTATTTATTTTGTAGTTTATGTTTAATTTTATTTTTATGTTTATTTTTATTTTTTATTTTTATTTTATTTTTATATTTTTATATCTATATTTATTTTTATTTTATTTTATTTTATTTTTATTTTTATTTTTAATTTTAATTTTATTTTTATTTTTGTTTTTGTTTTTGTGTTTATTTTTATTTTTATTTTTATTTTTACTTTTATTTTTATTTTTATTTTGATTTTTATTTTTATTTTTATTTTCTATGTAGTTTTATTTTAATTTATTTTTATTTGTATAATTTTTTAATTAATTTTTTTTTAAATTTTTTTTTTTTTTTTTTTTTTTTTTTTTTTTTTTTTCTTATTTTTGAGGGAATTATTGATTATTTTTAATTTTTAATGATCTATTGATGTAGAATTGATATAAACTTTTTGAAGTACCAAGCATTAATACTCTTATCTAGATGAGACCCAGGGGATGGAGGGTTCTGTATTAAAAAGAGATATCTGGTAAACATTTGTAGTTGGGAGGGGAGGGATTTTTATTGTAATCTATAATGTATTGGCCATTTAGATATTTGATCTTATTTTATGTAAATTACCTGTATAGGAGTTCTTATTGGACCTTGAGGGTTATTTTATCCCTATAAAGTATTTTGATGTTGTGGCTCAGAACGGTTGATATATTGGGGTGTGTATGGGTAATAGTTTTTTGCCAATCTAATGTCTTTGTCCCAATGGCTCTGTGTCCCGTTTCAATTACCCTGAGATACTGTATTAAGTGAGTGAGGAGATCCGATGTTCCAGGATGTAAAATGGCCGCGGTAATTTTTTCCCCGCCTTGGTTGGTATTTAAGGGGAATGAGGAGTCACGTCTGTATCCCTGTTGAAAAAGTCGGATGTGACGAAACGCGTCCGGGGCACGTGACGTGGTGACGTAGGTACGCTCTTCCGGAAGTGCGGCGACGGCCATCTTTGATCCTGGTACATGCGGATGTGTTTACTGCAATCCTCATGGGGTTTTGAGGGACTGGGAACCCACGGCAATCACTCCTCCCTCGGTGAGATAGTGTGGCAATCTATACACTGGCGATGAGAGGAAGGATTGGGAACATATCGTTTGTGAAGCTGATGTTATCTTACTTGAATGTAAGTTGCTACAATAAAGTGTTATAAGTATTTTTTACATATACTGATCCATGGTCTGTTATTGAGGTCTGTGGGAAGTGGCTGGAAAGGCTGAAAGAATATCCTTAAAGTGGAAGGCAATACTCAGACCCTTGATATCATTGTGAGGGTAACTATGAACTCTCGTTGGTGGTATGCAGTGGATTGACTCCTAAGGCTGAGGGCTATCCCCGTTTTTTCACGGTTATGGTGGCACAGTTATTTTTATGTGCATGAAACACGTGTGGCACAGTTGTTTAGATAATTCTGTTTTTGAAGATATCACACATGTTGAGTTTTTCTTTCTTGAGGTATATGAAGATCGGGTTTAAAGTATATCACTAAGAATGTCGGAAGATATGAAGAATTAAGATATCACAGACAAAGATTTTTTGGGACTCCTTTTTTGTGGACTCTTTTTGTGTTTTTTTGTTTTTTTTGGGGGTTTTGGATTGTGATTTTTATATTTTATTTATTTATATTTTTTTTTTTTTTTTTTTTTCCATTGTTTTATTTTAATTATTTACTACTTCTGGGTGATTATTTTAAGTTATTGGGGTTTGTTTTATATTCACACTATATTGTGATTAGATGGTAATCAAGTTTACTTAATTTATGATATATATATATATCTCTATCTATCTATCTATCTATCTATCTATCTATCTATCTATCTATCTATCTATCTATATATATATATATATACACACACACACGCATACAGACAGATATACATTTTTTATATATATATATATTTTTAAACACACATATGGAAATAATATTTTATTCAGCTGTGTCTGTGCATTTATATGTATTTTACACAAATGTATTCCCTAAAATCGACAGATGACATCTCAGAAAACGTATCGGCTTCGCACCGCTATACATATTTATGCGGAGCTAAAGTAACACCAATTTATATTCCTATCCAATGTGTTCCATGTACGGCTTCCATTGATTTTCTGGCGGATTGCTGCAGTTATTAACCCGCCATAACGGCGACAGCATTTTCTTCCCCGGCGTATTCCCGGGTGTGTGTGTCTGCGGTCTGGACGCACAGCGGTGTTAGGGAAACGCATGCTGGAAGGAAGTATTAGTGCCGTCACTTAGGACGTCTCCCAGTAACAACACATATGCTTCATCTTTTTTTTTTCCCTGTAACCTTTTAATTACACCAGCAAAATCATTTTATCTCTTTAACTGTGATTGCTAAATGAGTCCCTGCGTAAAGTGGAAATTATAGGCTTCTTTAAAAAAAGACGCAATCACATTAATAACGTGAAATGTTCATAGCTCAGTGGGAAGCACTTTAACAATATCATCAACAAAATCTGTTGAAGGCCCATCAAAGGCATTACGGCGTAACATTTCCCATCCGCGACTTTCCCGTAATGAAATGCAATCATCGTTTAGAGGGGAGCGGCAGCTGTTTTATTATTTCAAAGAAAATATCAAAAAGACCAAATAATCTCACCATATCGCCGCAATGAAGAAAATTACATTTTTCTTGTATTATTATTAATATTATACAAGTGGTGTGAAAATTTAACCACTTTAAGACCGGGTCTTTTCTGACACTTTTTGTTAACATGTAAAAATCAGTATTTATTTTTTACTTAGAACCAACAAACATTATACAGTATATTTTTAAGCAGAGGCCCTAGAGAATAAAATGGAGGGTGTTGCAATTTTTCTATGTCACACGATATTTTTGCAGCGGTTATTTCAAACGCAAATTAAAAAACATAAACACATCCACTATATCCGCTCTCCCCGGACCCCGCATTCACTATATCCTCTCTCCCCGGACCCCGCATTCACTATATCCGCTCTCCCCGGACCCCGCATTCACTATATCCGCTCTCCCCGGACCCCGCATTCACTATATCCGCTCTCCTCAGACCCCGCATTCACTATATCCGCTCTCCTCAGACCCCCGCATTCACTATATACGCTCTCCCCGGACCCCGCATTCACTATATCCGCTCTCCCCGGACCCCGCATTCACTATACCCGCTCACCCCGGACCCCGCATTCACTATATCCGCTCTCCCCGGACCCCGCATTCACTATATCCGCTCTCACCGGACCCCGCATTCACTATATCCGCTCTCCCCGGACCCCACATTCACTATATCCGCTCTCCCCGGACCCCGCATTCACTATATCCGCTCTCCCAGGACCCCGCATTCACTATATCCACTCTCCCAGGACCCCGCATTCACTATATCCGCTCTCCCCGGACCCCACATTCACTATATCCGCTCTCCCCGGACCCCGCATTCACTATATCCGCTCTCCCCGGACCCCGCATTCACTATATCCGCTCTCCCAGGACCCCGCATAAACTATATCCGATCTCCCCAGACCCCGCATTCACTATATCCGCTCTCCCCGGACCCCGCATTCACTATATCCGCTCTCCTCAGACCCCGCATTCACTATATCCGCTCTCCCCTGACCCCGCATTCACTATATCCGCTCTCCCCGGACCCCGCATTCACTATATCCGCTCTCCCCGGACCCCGCATTCACTATATCCGCTCTCCCCGGACCCCGCATTCACTATATCCGCTCTCCCCGGACCCCGCATTCACTATATCCGCTCTCCCCGGACCCCGCATTCACTATATCCGCTCTCCCCGGACCCCGCATTCACTATATCCGCTCTCACCGGACCCCGCATTCACTATATCCGCTCTCCCCGGACCCCGCATTCACTATATCCGCTCTCCCCGGTCCCTGCATTCACTATATCCGCTCTCCCCGGACCCTGCATTCACTATATCCGCTGTCCCCAGACCCTGCATTCACTATATCTGGTCTCCCACAGGACACAGAACATGGAAATGCAATTACTTTAGTAAATATAAACTACTAAACACCTTTTCTAATCAGCAGTATAGAACAGTCTTGCGACTTCTGTCAGTGTCCAGCAGACCACTGGTTAAAGCTTGTAGGAGGAGTTTTCATTTTGCTCTAGGAGGATGCAGAACCCGACCTCTGTCTGGTCAGTGTTGATTGACCCAATGCTAATCACCTGCACTCTCCCAAGGAAAAAAAAAAAACATCTCTAGCAATACACACCAAACTGAGCATGTGCAGTGACTCCACTCAATATGTCTTATCAGGAGATAAGAGGGGGACACTGGAAGAAGAGGATCAGAGAAGATGCACAATGCAGAGGATGAACCCCTTAGGTTCCACAGTGAGTATAACAAGCATGCTTTCCTGCATCTACAGACTGATTGTACTGTTGTGGGTTCAGTAACACTTTAAGTTTCATGCATTTTCAGGTATACACAATTTTTGTTCAGGTCAATGGAAAGCAGGATACTAGGAGAAGCAGCCTGGCTGATAGGTGTAAAACACGCCTTTCGTGGTTTTTCCTGGATCTACTATTGAAGTCTATGGGGCTAAAAATGCACGATTCTGCCTCACAACGCACTTGTATTTCCTTGGTGTTGACAGATGAGAGGCACCATAGAATAAAATGAAAAGAAAGCATTGTCGAGCGTTGTCACGCTTCTGGAAATGAGAGGCTCAGCTATGAGTGGAGGCCTAATTTCACTTCCATATTTGAATCTGAAATTGAAGCACCCAGGGATTTTTTTTTCAGGGAGAACGCAGTTCCGGCACCTCCAGCACTGAATGTATGTAATGGCAAGAGGTGCTGGGGTGTGCTGGAGGATCTATGTTTCTGGCTGCTGTGGGAATCTATTGTCACTGAAGGGGATCTCTTTTTGTGTGGTGGTCTATTGTTGCTGGAGGGGGGTTAATTGTTGCTGGAAGGGATCTACGTTTGAAGGAGCGGTCTACTGTCAAATGTTGCCGGCTGCTGGAGAGGCTACTGATGCCGGCTGCCGGGCAGTCCATTGATGCCGGCTGCCGGACAGTCCATTGATGCCGGCTGCCGGACAGTCCATTGATGCCGGCTGCCGGACAGTCCATTGATGCCGGCTGCCGGACAGTCCATTGATGCCGGCTGCCGGACAGTCCATTGATGCCGGCTGCCGGACAGTCCATTGATGCCGGCTGCCGGACAGTCCATTGATGCCGGCTGCCGGACAGTCCATTGATGCCGGCTGCCGGACAGTCCATTGATGCCGGCTGCCGGACAGTCCATTGATGCCGGCTGCCGGACAGTCCATTGATGCCGGCTGCCGGACAGTCCATTGATGCCGGCTGCCGGACAGTCCATTGATGCCGGCTGCCGGACAGTCCATTGATGCCGGCTGCCGGACAGTCCATTGATGCCGGCTGCCGGACAGTCCATTGATGCCGGCTGCTGGACAGTCCATTGATGCCGGCTGCTGGACAGTCCATTGATGCCGGCTACTGGAGAGTCTATTGTTCCTGGCTGATGGAGAGTATATTGTTCCTGGCTGCCGGAGAGTCTATTGATGCTGGCTGCCGGAGAGTCTATTGATGCTGGCTGCTGGGAGATCTGTTGAAGTTACTGGGGGTCTATAGTTGCTGGGATAGTATTTTGTTTTGGGGGTCTATTGTTGCTGGAGGAATTCATTGTTGCTGGGGAAGGGGGTCTATTGTTGCTGGGGAACTATTTTTTTTTTCATCAATAACAAATTCCATGCAAATTATTTAGCACCACATATTTTGGCTCTGTATTCTCTAAAAGGAGCGGTACTGGAAGGTGACTAAGGGGGCGGAGACAAGGGGGATGTTCCTGAACCTATTTTTTTGAGAAAAAAAAAGCCCTGGAAGCACCACACCAGGAAGGTAAAGTGTCATTAAACCCAGACTCTGAAAAACTCTCATTACCTGCTTTATAACAGAGAGTACATACTCACAAACCCAACTAAACATTTTTTGTGTAGAGGGAAATATCGCTGGTTGATCCTGCCTTCAGCTATCCCTCCCATCTTCTCTGTGTCCCCACTGCAGCCAAAGATTGTGTAGACAAGCTGTTGCCATCTACTGAGCATGCTCCAGTTTCAGTTCCCCTTCTAGGCTCTTCATTTCCTCCTTTTTCTTATCTGTGCAGCCCTTGTGGGCGTATACACAGTGGTAACATATCGTGGTCTCTGAGCACCTAAAATGCTCCTAGTATCCAGAGACCAAGTAATTTTTACCTAGTCATCAAGTCACATGACAAGAAAAGGATTAAAAAAAAAAAAAGAAAATTATTGTCTGCCCTCTAGAATCAAGGCTCCTCTGTGCTCCTATTTGTGAAGTCGCACCATTTGGATTCAGTGGCTCTCACAGAGAACCCATACACCTGCCCCGTTGCTCTGCAAAGCCAGAATTTACCATCAGGTGGCGAGTGGTGGCTCCAGGTCACAATACTACTCTGAAGCTACTGCCCTCTACTGTCCCCTCTGTGCTACTGCATAAAACGTTCCACGTGGATAGGGAGTTTGCATTTCAGCAAAATATCAGAAAATAAAACATTTCTCATGGGCTTTAGCTGGATAAAACGCCGACCTACCTTTCTGAATCTTGCGATGGAAGTTGATGGCGTCCACAGAAGCTGTGACTATGTTGGTCTTGCAATGGCGGGCAGCCACAATACCAGCCACCTCATCCATTAACTTCATTGTAACACCTGGGAAAAAAAAATGCACGGTTTTAAAATTTGTAACTTCAAAAAGGCAGAAATAAAAAAGGAAAACCAAAGAGGGCGATGCTATTGGCAGTCAGGAGGTCCAATGAGTTTATCTAGAGAGCTCTCCACATGTGGGATGGAAGGGTCTGCTTCCTGAGGTCTGTACTATAATGTGACTACAGTTGTGCTCAAGTCTCCCTCCTCTGGCAGAAATGGTGAAATTTTGGAATTGATATTGGAAATCTGACTGATCATGCCAAACAAATGACTTTTATTGAAGGATGGTGATGATATGAAGCCATTTATTATCACATAGTTATTTGGCTCCTTTTTAAATCCTAATAGCAGAAATCCCCCTAATGGCCCGGATCAAAAGTTTCCCTCCCCTGGAGTGTTTGGCCTTGGTACAGACACACAAGGGGGACACACACAGGGTACAATGGCAATTAGAGGTTAATGTCCCACATCTCTGGCTTTCTAAATTGCAATCAGTGTCAGTGTGTTTGTTAGCTCTCACGTGGATGCACTGAGCAGGCTAGATACTGAGCCATGGGGAGCAGACAAGAACTGTCAAAAGACCTGTGTAACAAGGTAATGGAACTTTATATAGATGGAAAAGGATATAAAAAGATGTCCAAAGCCTTGAATATGCCAGTCAGTCCTGTTCAATCACCTATGAAGAAGTGGAAAATTTGGGGATCTCTTGATACCAAGCCATGGTCAGGTAGACCAAGAAAGATTGCAGCCACAACTACCAGAAGAACTGTTCGGGATACAAAGAAAACCCCACAAGTAACCTCAGGGGAAATACAGTCTGCTCTGGAAATAGACAGTGTGGTTGTTTCAAGGAGCACGATACAATGAAACTTGAACAAAAATGATCTGCATGGTGGAGTTACCAGAAAGAAGCCTTTACTGCTGCAATGCCACAAAAAAGCCCGGTTACAATATACCCGACAACACCTCATAGCTTCTGGCACACTGTAATCTGGAGTGACGAGACCAAAATAGAGCTGTATGGTCACAACCATAAGCACTATGTTTGGAGAGGGGTCAAGAGTGACAAGAATACCATCCCCACTGTGAAGCATGGTGGTGGCTCACTGATGTTTTAGGGGTGTGTGAGCTCTAAAGGCATGAGGAATCTTGTGAAACTTGAATGAAGCATGTTATGAGAAAATACTGGAAGACAATTTGCATTCTTCTGCACGAAAGCTGCACATTGGATGCTCTTGGACTTTGCAACACGACAATGACCCCCAGCACATGGCCAAGCTGACCCTCCAGTGATTACAGAAGGAAAAGATGAAGGTTCTGGGGTGGTCATCACAGTCTCCTGACCTTAATATCATCGAGCCGCTCTGGGGATATCTCAAACATGCAGCTCATACAAGACGACCAAAGACTTTGCATGTCCTGAAGACATTTTGCCAAGACGAATGGGCAGCTCTACCACCTGCAAGAATTTGGGGGCTCATAGACAACGATTACAAAAGACTGACCACCGTCATTGGATCTAAAGGGGGCGATACACAGGATTATGGACTAAGGAGATGCAGACTATTGAACAGGGGGGGTATTTCATTGGTTTAATTGTTGCCATGTTTTGTTTAGGATTGGGCCATTCTAGTATCACCTCCAGTTACAAAGTATGAATCCCATAGGAGATACAAGAAATAGGTTTTGCCGGCTCACTCATGTGTTATTAAAAATGGTTCACCCTGTATATTCCGAATTCTCTAAGGGGAGGCAAACAGTCTTTTACTGTATATAAAAGACAAATCACAAGATTACAGACTAAAGGGGGTAATATAGATCAGTGCACCACAAATGCATGTTGATTTCAATTGGATTCATTTAATGTGAACCTGTGGACCAGGCTATGGGCAATCAAATGTAGATGTTCATAAGGAGTAGTAAATGGTCTTCAAAACGAGTGTTCCTTGACCTTTGTAGCAGCAAGCACTATGTTACATGCAATGATCATTCAATAATGAACAAAAATTCAGCGCTCACATGATATAGAATGGGATGGTGACATAGGGCATAGTGGAAGGAAAAATGGGAACTGACTGAACACAGAATATAATGGAGAAGAGTCACTGGATGGAATGGATCATAGGCTAAGCAATTGGAGGAGAAGGCAGACCAAGGAACCAGGGCACCTGGACAGGAGCCAGCAAGCCTCATCAGAGATGGTGAAGATGCTATGTGACCGAAGTGGTGGCAGTGTGAACACAGTTGGTGTGTCCTGAGGCTGATGATGGAAGAAGGGATAGACCAGAAGGCAAAGGCCTGGGAAGGGGCCGGCAGCTCCTCGTCAAGGATGTGGGGAATCCCTCAAAGATAAGCAGAAGAAAAGGAGGGTGCCAGGTCAGGAGCAGTAAATTTAGTGAAAAACTGTAGAACAGAAGACTTACATCTGGAAATCCTTCAGTCGGCATGTGGAGTGGAAGGACCAGCAGAGGAGTGGGATGGTGATGCAATCATGTGGATGGATCGGTGACAGCAGTGGGACCATGCAGGGAGCCGTTCGCAACTCGGTGAAGCATGTTCAAAGTTCCCGCTCGGCAGGGAAGAAGATGACAGGTGCCGTGGACAGCAGAGTAGAAGTGACTCAACAACTCAGCCCCTCTGCTCCTCCTTTCAGAAGTGACTTAGCTCAGTTCACCCCTCCCAGTTCATCCCACCATGCCCCCCCCCCACCGCTTCCCAGAAGTGGCTCAACAGCTCAGCTCACCCTGCTCCCTTCCAAAAATCCCAGAAGTGACTTAGCTACTCAGCTTACCCTGCTCCCTTCCAAAATTGACTTGGCTCAGCTTCCCCCATGAAGATATTCAGCAGCTCAGCCCACCCTCTCCCCCCCCCCCTTCACAGGAGTGACTTAGTTCAGTTGTCCCCTCCAAGAAATAACTCAGCAGCTCAGCTCACCCTGCTTCCTGGAAGTGATTTAGCCAGTTCTCTCCTCCCAGAAGAAACTCAGCAGCTCAGCTCACCCTGCTGCCCGCCTCCTAGAAATTATGTATCTCAGTTGCCCCCTCCCAGAAGTGACTCAGCAGCTCAGCCTCTCTGCTCCTCCTCCCAGAAGTGACTTAGCTCAGTTCACCCCTCCCAGAAATGACTCAGCAGTTCATCTCATCCTGCCCCCCCAGAAGTGACTCAAAAGCTCAGCTCACCCTGCTCTCCCTCCCAGAAGTGACTTAGCTACTCAGCTCATACTGCGCCCTTCCAAAATTGACTTGGCTCAGCTTCCCCCAAGAAGTGACTCAGCAGCTCAGTTCACCCTCCACCCCCTCCCAGAAGTAAATCTGCAGCTCAGCTCACCCTGCTTCCCACCTCCTAGAAGTGACTTAGCTCAGTTTCCCCCTCCCAGAAGTGACTTAGCAGCTCAGCCCCCCTGCTCCTCCTCCCAGAAGTGACTTAATTCAGTTTTCCTCTCCCAGAAGTGACTCGGCAGCTCGGTTCCCCCTCTTCTAGTAGCGAGGGAGAAATTGTTATTTCCCCAGCAATTCTTACCTTCCTTCCCTCTACTACAAATGTATTCTTGTTAGAGGCATCAATAAAAACCTGACACTGGCCCTAACCAAAACTAAATAAGTCGCACACCCTGCTACCCCTCCTAGAAGGGATTTGGGTCAGCATTCTCTTCCTGAAGTGACTCAGCGGCTCAGTTCACCCTGCTCTCTTCTCAAAGAAGTGACTTAGCTCAGCCCCCACCCAAAGTGGCTCAGCCCCCCTGCTCCTCCTCCCAGAATTGACTTCGCTCTATCCCCCCCCCCCAGAAGTGACTCAGCAGCTCAGCCCCCCTGCTCCTCCTCCCAGAATTGACTTAGCTCTGTTCCCACCCTCCCAGGAGTGCCTCAGCAGCTCAGCCCCCCTGCTCCTCCTCCCAGAATTGACTTAGCTCTGTCCCCCCCCCCTCCCAGAAGTGCCTCAATAGCTCAGCCCCCCTTCTCCTCCCAGAATTGACTTAGCTCTGTCCCCCCTCCCAGAGGTGCCTCAACAGCTCAGCCCCCCTTCTCCTCCCAGAATTGACTTAGTTCTGTTGCCCCCTTCCCAGAAGTGACTCAGCAGCTCAGCACCCCTGCTCTTCCTCCCAGAATTGACTTAGCTCTGTTCCCCCCCTCCCAGAAGTGACTCAGCAGCTCAGCACCCCTGCTCTTCCTCCCAGAATTGACTTCGCTCTGTTCCCCCCCTCCCAGAAGTGACTCAGCAGCTCAGCCCCCCTGCTCCTCCTCCCAGAATTGACTTTGCTCTGTTCCCCCCCTCCCGGAAGTGACTCAGCAGCTCAGCCCCCCTGCTCCTCCTCCCAGAATTGACTTTGCTCTGTTCCCCCCCTCCCGGAAGTGACTCAGCAGCTCAGCCCCCCTGCTCCTCCTCCCAAAACTGACTTAGCTCTGTTCCCCCCTCCCAGAAGTGCCTCAGCACAGCTCAGCTCACCCTGCCTACCCCACCTTCCCCAGACGTGAGGGAGCAATTGTCATTTTTCCAGCAATTCTTACCCTCCCTCCATCCACTACAAATATATTTGGGTCAGTGTCCTAGTTGGAGATAAAGGCCTAACACAGGCTCTAACCAAAACTAAATAAGTTACAATCAGAGCAGGACTTAAATCACAAGTGTCCTGAAGAACGTACATTGTCTGGAACTGGCCCCCAATTCCAAAATAATATGTTGGGTACATTTTTCAAAGAAGCTAAAAACCAGTAAAGCTCGAGATTCAATCAGCAGTCAGATTTCATTTTCTACCATACAATGAATGACAGCAGAAATCGTAATGGCTGTCGTGCCACAAATAGTCAATTTCCTCGTTTTTGTACAAATCAATCATCATACACACATTGCAGCCTCTATAATCAGTTGACACGTCTGCTCTTCATCGGTATACACACAAACACCTTTACAAGGAGATAATGACACCCAGAAAAGACACCTGCTCTGCTGACACCCGTCACCATAAAAAGATAATTCACGGCTGATCTTCAAAAGACAACTTGAATTTATTATCATTTCAGAAGGAAATAAACCACGTCAACTGTGTCATACGTCCCGCTGATACAAAGTGATGGGCTTTATATCAGAAATTCTCAAATGACCGCGGCTCCCCAGCTGTGACGGTTCTCCAAGTTTCTGTGTTCCAGGACCGCCCGCGGCTATGACAGCCAGCTGGTCATACTTTGCTTTTATCCAGTGAAGGGTCACTTTTCTCAACATTACACTAAAACTTCAAGGATTGCATCATCAAAGTGCCAACATATTTTATTTAATCCAAAACTTGATATTTCAATAGCGTTTTTCTCTCTGGGGACTCAGAGGTGCTTAGAAGGTGAGGCAGCTATCTTAGCCACTCAACTAAGCCAATATCTTTTGGAGTTTGGGAGGAAAACTATGCAATCACCAAGAGAGCATGGAATCTCCATGCAGATCGTGTCCTGGCTGATAGTCAAGGCAAGAGACATGTCACCGGCAAACCAAGGAACTCCATACCAGGGTTCAAGGCTTTATTGATTGGTCACATCAGAGCAGAAGATAGCCACCCAGGAGCCCCTCATAAGGCAAGGCTTTGAAATTTCGCTATCTTTTGCTGTGATGTGATCAACCAATAAACCGTTGGACCCTTTTATGGAGTTCCTTGGTGTGCCCGTGTGTCAGGAATGGACTCGCCAATAGTGGTGGGACTCACCTGCCTTGTGGGTTGCAGTACCAGGGCTGGCCAGCGGGTGCTCTCAGCAACCAGAGGCTCATTCCTGCAATCAGCCAAAACACCTGAGGCTGATTGCAGGAGGTGCATATAAGGAATGACCAGGCCTGTGATCTGGGCCTTGGTGTATGTTTCCCATGAGCCCCTGTACCTGGTATCCTGTGTTCCTGCCTTGTTGCTGACCCTGCTTTGATCCTGACCTCTTCTGACCATCTCCTGTTGAACCCCTGGCTTGCCTGACCATCCTTCTGCCTGATCCTCGGTACCGCGCTGCCCTCTACCTGCTGAACTTGGCTTGTGACCCCGACCATTCTCTGCTTGCTCCTCCTGTACCACGCTGCCCGCACGATACCGACCCGGCCTGTCTGACTACGCTTACTTCACCCAACGATCCATCCATCCCGCACGGATCACCTTTGGTAAGTCTGCCTGCCTCTTCCCATCAGACTCCGTTCCTGCACTCCCCTGCCAGTACTCTCTACCACAGCCGGACGCACTCAGGGGTCGCGACCTGGTTCCAGTCTGCACCAAGTCCATCCCCACCATCAGGGGCCCTGGTGAATAGCAGGCTGGTACTTAGACCCCGCGCCCTGGGGAAATCCATGCTGTGGGCTGCTAGAGACACTGCCAGGTGGCACCTGACAGTACCTTACGGCCTGCCTGACCATTCCACCTCTCCAGCCTGACTACGCCTGTGTTCTTGAAGCCTGCTACTTCCCTGTGTCAGTCCACACATTTCTGGTCATACCCGGATCACTAACACCATGACATTTCTCTTCCTTTGAAATCCTTCCAGTCTCCAGGCGGTGGTCATGACAGCAACCAATCACTCTTCAGGCATTTTCAGGAATCTGTGTTTTGGGGATATTGCCTTTGACTGGCCAACGTTCAGACTCGAAGACCCAATCCTTTGTGGCTCCAAAACATCGCTATCTTCTGCTGTGATTTGAATAATCAAAGCTTTGGGACTCTTTTATGGAGTTTCTTGGTGTGCCGGTAACCTATCTCTTGCTTTGAAGTCCTTCTGGTCTCCAGGAGGGGGTCATTACAGCAACCAATCACTTTTCAGCCATTTTCAGGAATGTGTGCATTGGGGATTTTGCCTTTCACTGGCCAATATTAAGACTCGAAGACCATAGTTCTCCGTGGCTCCAAAACATTGCTATCTTCTGCTGTGATTTGATCAATCAAAGCTTTGGACTCTTATGGAGTTCCTTGGTGTGCCAGTGACATATCTATTGCTTGGAAGTCTTTCTGCTCTACAGCTGGTGGTCATTAAAGCAACCAGTCACTCTTCAGCCATTTTCAGGAATGTGTGCATTGGGGATTTTGCCTTTAACTGGACAGCATTCAGACTCGAAGACCATGGTTCTTTGTGGCTCTAAAACATCGCTGTTTTCTGCTGTGATTTAATCAATATGTCCAACAGCATGAGGGCACCACTCCAAAGTTTTGAGAAGGAAAAGGGTACAGTCTACAAAGACATTTTAGAAAATTATGTAATTCCAATCTTATGACATAAGCATGACTGTGTCCCTGTGTACAAGGCCAGCTCCATAAAGATAATGGTTTGATGAGTTTGGTGTGGAGGAACCCAACCTCAACCCTACTGAACACCTATTCTACATAAGGACATGGTTTAACCTGTTTGGTGTGGAGGAACTTCAATCTCCTCCACAGAGCCCTGACCTCAACCCTACTGAACACTTTTGGGATGAAATGAAACCCCAATTTTGAGCCAGGTCTTCTCATACATAATCAATACCTGACCTCACAAATGTTCTTTTGGATAGCTGGGGTTCTAGCCTTTCCCTGCACTTCCAGCCTCATGCCAACAGTCTTGGAAAAGTCCTTTTCAGTTCCTGTTGCTGTTAGCTTTCTCCAAATCCCTTTTTGTTTGCTGCTGTGACCCTGTTAGAGGGTGGCTACGCTTGTTCTCTATGGTCCCACTGTATAAAGGAATGCAACCACCCTGCTTTGGACCCAATGTATGTTGGACTGCAGTCACCCTACCTTGGTCCCACTGTATGTAGGACTGCAGTAACCCTACCTTGGTCCCATTGTATGTAGGAAGGCAGTCACCCTGCCTTGGTCCCCCTGTATGTAGGACTGCAGTAACCCTACCTTGGTCCCACTGTATGTAGGAAGGCAGTCACCCTGCCTTGGTCCCACTGTAAATAGGAATGCAGCCACCCTGCCTTGGTCTTACTGTATGTAGGAGCATAGCCACCATGTCTTGATCCCACTGTACATAGTAACACAGCCAATCTGTCTTGGTCCTACTGTATGTAGGAGGGTAGCCACCCTTTCCTAGTCCCACTGTACATAGGAACATACCCACCCTGTCCTTGTTTCACTGTATGTAGGGACATAGCCATCCCCTCTTGCTCACTCCTGAGATGGACTATGGGATATGCAGTGTGCATGGAGCAGTACACATGACCGCAACAAATGTGCACTTCTCATTTCAAACAAAGGGAAATGAGGGTGGAAGGACAGTTCCGGGAGCTCACAGAAAACATTACAATGAGGCTGAAAAACACAGAAACAATTCAAGGAAAAACCGATTACATGGCCATCAGGTAGTGGATGTTTATGGATTACTTTTGGAGAAAAAGGATATTGTTTTGTGTCACTTTAAGAATATAGATATTTTACTAAAAGGCATTAATTGTCGGAGGTGAGTGTTGGGGAAGATTAGAACTGTCTTTCTTCCCCTGAGGGCACCCCGGCCTCCATTTTGTTCTGTGAGACATTCAGCAAACTCAAGTAAGATCTAGACTAGAGACTGCGCATGTCTCAGCTATAAAGAGTGTCTGCATGTATTTATCTGCATGTATGGGACTTTTGCAACAAGCTGGAGATGAGGTTCTGGTCCAGGAGCAAAAGCTGAGTAGATATCAAGAGGTGCCAGAAAATGATATCATCTGTATTATGATCCGGCCTTCAGGACTCCAGTAAAGTGTATAGGAATAGCAATACCTCTCCTGCACAGTTAAGGACTCCCAGAATGATGAGTATCTGCAAATTGGACCAATGACTTATGGGTATCTGATGTACTATAGCTAAGCCTCCAGTAGGTATATTATGGCTCTCTGGATGCATTTCAAAACTTCAGAGAAGCTGTACAGGGGGGGGGGGGGGGGCACTTGGTCAACATTTCTTGAGTTTTCGTTATTAAAAACTTTCAAATACTACAAGGTTGAATAAATAGACTTTTGTAAAGAGTATACATGAATAATATATTCGTGAACATTTCTGACGGTATAAAAGCATGAGGGCATTGACAGTACTGTGGTGTGATACAACCATTTAATGGAGGAGGAAAAAAAAAAAAAAGTAGAACGTACAGAGATCCAGATATAAGGGAATAAAGGTGGGGGTGGGGAGGGGAGAGTTTGAAGATAGGGGATGGGGTTTGGCCGGAAACAACTCTCATAAACTAGGTGTAACAGAGCGGATGAAAGGCTTACATATTAAAAATGGAGGAGATGGTGGTCAAAGTAGGTTGGTAGAATGTGTGTGACCCATAGTTCCCAGACTTTGCAAATTCTGGGCATGTTCCTTTGCAGCTTTGCTGTTAGCTCTTCATTGCTCAGTATCCAATGTAGCCTTTTTTTTCTGTCACATACAAAGTGTTGGTGAACCATGACTTTTTGCTTTCATTTGTTTCATGGCAGTCAAAGCATGAGTGTAGACTGACATTTGGAGAGGTTTGAGGATTGCAGATTTAGGAGCGCTTCAGAGGGGTTCATAGGAAGCAATTTCTGAAGGGATCAGTGTTGGGACCCTTACTTTTTAATATATTTATAAACGATATCGGGTCTGAGATTAACAAAACCAATTTCAGTCTTTGCAGATGACACCAAGCTGTGCCGGGGAATAACGTCCTTACAGGATGTCTCCAACTTTCAAGCCGACTTCAATGCTCTGTTTACTTGAGCAACTATGTGGCAAATGAGGTTTAATGTTGATAAATGTAACGTTTTGCACTTGGGGGCTAAGAATATGCATCATACATACTAGGGGGGTACAACTGGAGGAATCAATGATGGAGAAGGATCCGGGGGTTCTGGTAGATCACAAGCTTAATAATGGCAGCAATGCCAATCTGCAGGTTCTAAAGAGAGCAAAATTCTCTCTTGTATTAAGAGGTATAGACTCCAGAGAGAGAGATATCACCCCCCCCTGCCCCCGGTACAAATCATTAGTAAGACATCATCTGGAATATGCAGTTGAGTTTTGGGCTCCAATTCACAAAAGAACATTGGGGAACTGGAGGAAGTACAGAGAAGGGCAACCAAACTGATAAGAGGCATGGAGGAGATCAGCTATGAGGAAAGATTATAGGAACTGAATGTATTCTCTACTGAGAAGAGGAGATTAAGGGGGGATATGATCTCCATGTATAATACATAAGGGGGATATGATCTCCATGTATAATACAAAAGGGGGGATATGATCTCCATGTATAATACATAAGGGGGATATGATCTCCATGTATAATACATAAGGGGGGATATGATCTCCATGTATAATACATAAGGGGGGATATGATCTCCATGTATAATACATAAGGGGGGATATGATCTCCATGTATAATACATAAGGGGGATATGATCTCCATGTATAATACATAAGGGGGATATGATCTCCATGTATAATACATAAGGGGGGATATGATCTCCATGTATAATACATAAGGGGGATATGAACTCCATGTATAATACATAAGGGGGGATATGATCTCCATGTATAATACATAAGGGGGGATATGATCTCCATGTATAATACATAAGGGGGGATATGATCTCCATGTATAATACATAAGGGGGGATATGATCTCCATGTATAATACATAAGGGGGGATATGATCTCCATGTATAATACATAAGGGGGGATATGATCTCCATGTATAATACATAAGGGGGGGGATATGATCTCCATGTATAATACATAAGGGGGGATATGATCTCCATGTATAATACATAAGGGGGATATGATCTCCATATATAAATACATAAGGGGGGATATGATCTCCATGTATAATACATAAGGGGGGATATGATCTCCATGTATAATACATAATGGGGATATGATCTCCATGTATAATACATAAGGGGGGGATATGATCTCCATGTATAATACATAAGGGGGATGGGATCTCCATGTGTAAATACATCAGTGGTTCATATAGTGAACTCGGTGTAGGGTTATTCATCGTGAGGTCATCACAGAGGACAAGGGGGCGCTCTTTACATCTGGAGGAAAAGAAACTTAATCTCCAAACACGGGAAGGTTTCTTCACAGTGAGAGCTGTGAGAATGTGGAATAGACTCCCTCAAGAGTTGGTTGTGGCCAGCTCAGTGGATTGCTGTAGGAAAGTCCTAGATTCTTTCTTGGATACACAGAGTGTATGCCTCTCTCTATTGAGACTGCTGCATCTGGGTTCTGACAGCCAGCAGGAGGTGACTGAAGTGCTTCTGGTGCACAGTGACTGTCAACAAGAGCTGATGTGCCATGGACACTGGAAAAGTTTGGACCCCCCTAACCCCTTCCTTATCTACGCTCCCTGAGTCACTCCCTTATGAAAAAGTTTGTGTCTGGTGACTGATCACTCAGGCACCCAGTACTGCATCATGGTAGGAAATGGAGAAAGAGTAGGGAAAGCAACAGAATAACATACGGGGATGCAAGACGCTTCTCTGCATGCAGCGCCTGTCTGAACAGACATTTTAGTTTCAACTTTGACTAGAGTGGTCCTTCACATTTACAAAAAAAAAACAAAAAAACTTGCTACCTTCTGTCTCAAAGCCCTAATTTGGGAAGACGAGCAGGGAGTGATGCTGCCCCAATGTAAAGAAAAGCAAATTGAAAACATCTGCTTGGAATTTTGCAGAATTCTGATGAAACCATGGAATGCAACTTGTTGAAATCCAGCTGGGTTCAATATGTTTATATCTACGGTAAATATATAGCTTGAAAACATGTGACCAGGTCAACGTTCCGAAAACCACATTTTAAACAACAAGCTCAGCGAATGTGAGCTCTGGGCCGGAGTTAGGAAAACCAGGGAAGACAAAGGACGAGGCTCCTACTCATGGAAGTCAATAAGGTTTCATCTTTCATATGCGAATCTGAGACTAGAATGAGACAGAAGATTGGTTCCTGGGGACAACACCCTCACATCTTTTTGTATTTCATATATTAGGATAAATTTACTATGGGAAGGCGGATCGATAGGTTATGTGCCATGTTGCAGGACACAGGTCTAAATAAAGTAGATGAAAAACTGAAGGACTTGTAGTTTGCAAATTGAATTAAATAAAAAAAATATATAATAATAATAAATATCTTTTTTTTTAAATCAATTTGCAAACTACACGTCCTTCAGTTTTTCATCTTCTTTATTTAGACCTGTGTCCTGCAACATGGCACATAACCTATCAATCCGCCTTCCCATAGTTAATATATCCTCATATATGAAATACATAAAGACGTATATATATATATATATATACATATACATACATACATACAGTGTGGATGGAAAGTTTGGGCACCCCAGCTAGAAAATTTGTATTAATGTGCATAAAGAAGCCAAGGAAAGATGGAAAAATCTCCAAAAGGCATCAAATTACAGATTAGACATTCTTATAATATGTCAACAAAAGTTAGATTTTATTTCCATCATTTATACTTTCAAAAGAACAGAAAACAAAAAAATGGCGTCTGCAAAAGTTTGGGCCCCCTGCAGAATTTATAGCATGCACTGCCCCCTTTGCCAAGCTGAGACTTGCCAGTGTCATGGATTGTTCTCAATCATCATCTTATTATAAGAATGTCTAATCCGTAATTTGATGCCTTTTGGAGATTTTTCCATCTTTCCTTGGCTTCTTTACGCACATTAATACACATTTTTAGCTGGGGTGCCCAAACTTTCGATAACCACTGTATATATATATATATATATTTTTTTTTTTAAATAAAATATGCTTTTTCACCATTTTTTAATTCTTCATTACTTCCCGGAGTCACTGATCTCCTGCAGCCTCTTTACAGCCATAATGTAAGGGATTTCCGGCAAGACGAATCACGATTAGAAATGCGCATAGGAACTCCCGGAGAAGAGTTGTTGGTTGTGCGCATGCGTGCAAGCACAGCGAAGATTGGCGCCAGACGGCCTATTTAAAGAGTGTCTCTGCCC